>NW_024351729.1:18649332-18833751 GCF_902729225.1 Pteropus medius
CACACACACACACTAGAGGTTAAAATGATTTTATCCGGACTGAAAATTCCCCTTATTTTCATCCAGGTTCTCCATGATGACTCAATTCTTGGGCAGCGATTTTCTTCATACTTGCAAAGGAGCTATGGCAACTGCAGAAATTAAGTTTCAAGGAACAAAAAGGAGTGTCTTTTCCACAATACCCAACGAATTACCACCAAGTCTCATTGGTTCTTTTTATGTCCCATGCCAATTCCGGAATTGAGCAATGTAGCCAAGCAAAATGGGATATTTTAGGTTATGTGATTCCCAGAGTTAAAGGAATGATAGTGTTTGAACTACATGGGCTAAGAACACAGGAGACATGATTTTCAAGTGGTTGATAATAATAAAAGGGAAACAATAGCCATATGGTTGAAAATGATAATTTCCACCACAGTCAATTACCACCACTTCTATGAATTCTGAAGTTCTAAAACTGGCTACCACTTACTGTGATGTTTTGAAAAAAAGTAAGATAGTTACTTAAAAAAAAAAATGATGCATCAGTAAATGGCTTCGGCTCTATTGAAAGCAAATGTACACTTACAACTTCTGAAAATTGAATAGTTCTTTACTATATTTTTGCATATGAGTATTCTCTGCTTTGAAACTACAAATGCGAAGAATGAATCCATTGTCAAATTACTTTCTGGTTTAACTTTTAAAAATAATTTTTCTTTTACAAAAATTGAACATTTATGCTGGGAGGAAATAAAATCTGTTGTCGTTTGTCATCGTTGTTCATTTTGACTGTCTCAATTGGTTTTCTTTATTTATCTCTTTCAGGAATGTATTTATTCAAAGGTAAACGAGACAGCTTGCTGTTCATTCATCAAAATGTTAAGACACTTTGTTTTCTTCCACTTTAAGAAAGTTTATGAAACTTTTAAAAGGGAAAAACTATAGGATGGAAGAACTTTAGGATAGCATTAAAACTGAAACCATTACTATGATTCGAAGTTTATGTTTTTTCTCAATAAGGCTTTCACGCCCCTTTTTAATTAAACCAGCAATTAGCAAAACAAAATTTCCAATGTAAAAAGATTATTTTTTTAAAATTTATTCTTTGAAAAAATGTACTAGTTTTAAGATTTTACAAGTCATCGCAAAAGTTTGCATCTCATTTTTTTATCTGAAGTCAGTTATTGGTTCTGTATATTTAAAATTATTTTATTGCTTAAAAATATTATCACCTATTGGAGAGACCTAAAGGATTACAAAATAAAACATTAAACATGCTTCTAATATGAATTTTTAAATGTATGGCTGCTTAGGTTCCTGTGACATATGTTCAAATTGTAATTAAGCCACAAATATGTTGGTGACTTCTAAATTTAAAATCTGCAAAATAGACATAATTAAGTTGGGGATTCTGGTTGTTTGGTTGTTTGGAACCCTTAGACAATTGAACTGCAGAATTAAAAAAAAAGTATATGTTTATTTTTTGAAGAATGCAGTAATGATACATTTTTGACTTACGAGACTTTTTATCTTATTTTATTTTTTTAAGCTCTTTTGACAAGAATCTTTGCCACTTCTTCCCTACCTTAAAGAGTGACTACTTGCTCTAATTTATTTTCTTATGACTCTATTAAAGTATTTTCCTTTTTTGAATGCCTGATATTTCTAAAAATATTTAAGTTTTGTCTTAAAAATGTCCCTATGTATGTAAGTTTCTTATAAATATAACATCCAATTTGGGATCAGCATATTATTTAATATTTTAGGTCAATTTTATTAATAATTATTTAATGTAAATATTTTACATACTGGACATGGTGATAATAAATGCTTTTAACACATTTCATTTACTCTTTATATTTTAGTAGGGTCGACATTAAAAACCTCAGTTTTAGAGAAGAGAAAACTAAGACTCAGAGAACTTAAATTAATTTAGGTCATACAGAAGAGCCAGAATTTAAACTGACATGTAGAGCATGATGTACTACAACTAAAAACTAAAAGAGACATTTTAACATACAAAGGAAAAAAATCAAAATTAACATTAATTGTTCAGAGAAAGCCTCCTCCATGGTACTTCCACGCTCCCACATACCTTTGCTAGTGTGCAAGGTTCTGACCACTCTTTACCCAAGCCATTTCTCAGTCTTGTGTTTACAGAGAATAACATTGAAGGATGAGATAATGCCTTCCTTTGGAATAAAGAGCAGGCTTTCTATAAAAGCAGTTGATTCTCGAATTTCAGAGTTCCTCTCTTGTATTTGCAGCTCTTTATAATTGTTCCTTGCATTTAATGAGCACTCAGCATATGTTTGATGTGAGACATCCAGGACATGCTAAGTTATTAAAAGAATAAATTGCAGGAATGTATTCTCCAAATATTATATCTAATCGTGACCCTCGACTATTCTAAAAAACAAAATAATTAACTTCAATAGAAATAAGATCCATTTCTTAGAGTTGACTATGTGCCTGGTGAGTTCTTAATTCTTTATGTTGTTTTACTCCTTGCAACAATGCTTTAAGGTAGAGAAACATTTTTCATCAAGAAATGTAGAATGAAAAAGAATCTTCAAAGAAAAGTACCCAGTAAATGCTTACTTCTAATATATACACAATATAAATCTGAGGAAGAATCTGTAATAGAGAAAGGACTGCACATGATTGGTCAAATATTTATTATACATTAGATTAGGGCCACTTGTACCTCATAATTCTTATGAAAGTGGCTTCACCTTGGCAAGAATCAATGCTTCAAATACTATTCCAAGTTTCAGTGGTTGAAATCAAAGTCAAGACAAGAGTCCGGATAAATGTTTTAGAGGAGCACTAGAATGGCTTTGACTTAGCCGAGCACCCTAGTTCTTTATTGCTAAAGCGTCTGAGGATGGTAGTTCCCCTGGGTCAGTCTCTCAATTCTAATTTCTAAGACTTAACCCCCGTTCCAACCCTCTTTAGGCACTGAGAATCTTCCTCTTTTCCGGGGGTTTTCCTTGGGGACAATTGGGGCTGTACACACATCTAAAAACCGGAGACTGATGATGGGCATATAAGAACCAAGGAAAGGGAGTTTAGAGAAGAAAATAAAGTGAGGAAGAAATGTTAGGTCAAAACTAAGGAAAACCAGCTGCCTTGATAAGAAAATGTATGTAATCCAAGCCAACTGTTCCTTGCATCTTATCTCGTCCACTTCAGGGTAACTAAGCAACGGCGTTGCCGTGGTAACCTGGGAAGCGGAGGGGGCACCAACGCTTAGGGCTGGGGCAGCCCTTCCATGCCAGAAACTGGCCTGGTGGGAGGGGTGAGGAAGTGTCACGCTCTCGCGAGAGCTGCATGGGGTCTCCGGCAAGCGTCTTCGAAGTTGCTCCTGGGGACGGGGCGGGGTCCGGAGCAGTGGTGATGGCTTCTCAGCAAGGGGTGCCCACCTCGCCCCTGCGGGTTCTGGAAGAAGCGTTGGGCATGGGTCTGACGGCTGCCGAGGAAACCGCAGACGCGGTGGCCGCCGAGGGCGCCTACTACCTGGAGCGTATCCTTCCCGAGCAGGCGCGGCTTCTAGGCGCCGGCGGTGGTAACGGGCATTGGGGGCGAGAGCGCGGGCTTCCCGCTGCGGGGCGCCCTTTGAGGCTTGGGGCCTCCGAGCCGGCTAGACGCCTGTTGGTCCTTAAGGTGGCGTGTTCGCCACCGCGATCCCCTGGTAGCGACCAGTGAATTTTTCGCCTGTTAGTGTTAGGCTGCCGCGTTTCTGTTGGAAGAAGAGTTGAAAGACCTTTAGGAGTCTCGTGCTTAGTAACCACTCAGTAAACTTTGGATAGAAGTTTTATGTGAAGGTGGCACAAGAAATTGATCTAACCTTCCTTTCGCTTAGTGTTTTTCCTAAACAAACTCCCAAACTTTCAGAATACCGTTGGAACAAATTTAAATAGAGGAAAGAGATTAGGGAAAGACCTCTGCCTCTGGCTTTTAACGAGCTGAAGCTCAGCATATCCAGCCCGTGTCCAATGCTTAAATGATTTGTTTCGGTAGCATCAACTTCCTGGGTAGTTTCAGTTGTGGCTATTTAGTAATAATTACTTTTTTTTCTCTTTAGTAATTAAATGATATCCTGGTGGGCTGACAAGGCTGAGAGGTGCTGCTGGGAAAAAGCCAGATAATGATGAGCGATTATCAGTGGAAATACCAGAATAATTGAAAAACCATGTATGGATAATTAAGTTCACTATTTCTTTTGAGTTCCCCTCCTTTAGGCATATCGATTAATTGTATTGGAGAGATGGGGAGAGTTTATGAGAAAAAAGATAACCTACTCCTTTCTTTAGACAGGAGGGAGATGGTTTATCTGTTTTATTCTTTAAGGAATCAAATTCCAAAGTTTACCTCGTATATATTATTTTGTTCAATTATAATCACTCCAGCTTTAATTCAAGACCAACACTGATTCATTTTGTGAGCTTTTGCAAACTGATTAACCCGTCCTGGTTCAGGCTCAGTACACATTCCTGCTACAGGGAGCATTGAAGAACTTAGTTGAAAAGATCTAAGAAAATAGGAGTATTTTGAGCAAACATGATTTGTACAGGTATATAAGTTTGAATAGTTGGAAATCAATTTGCATGAAATATGTAGGTGCTTTAGTGTCTGAAATGAAGTTTTATACTTTTTTTTATAGTTCTAACGAGCTTTTTTAGTAATATTTCTTTTTAAAAGACAAGTCAGTAATTCTTTCAGAGCTTATCTGCATCAAGTATAAAGTTACCCAGTGTCCTTGCTAGTGAATGATAACCAGTCATCTTAACATTTTTGTCTGCATTAAAGTGATTTCTGTAACACAGTTTAATTGTTAACATGAGACAACACAACGAGGTAACTTTTTGCAAACTTTTTTTTTTTTTTTTGGTAATAAATGGTGGGACTCCAATAGAGCACAACTTTCAGCAGTGAAAAATCAGGTTTACTTAATTGGCAGGGAAGTCACTGATTCACAACTGCCAACATAGAGCAGTTTGCAATAATCCTGTTTTACAAAGACTTCTCTAAATAATCACATTTGCAAATATAAGCAACTGTAATTAGAGTTCATTTTCCAGTTTATGATTATCTAGCCCTTTTGCTTTTCTTTCATCTCTCTTTTGCTTGACTGATTGCAATTTTGGGTTTCAACCAAAGAGTAGTCAGGGGATAACAAAACTAAACATTTAACCAGTCAATTTTCCTATATTCAATGCAGTGTTCAGGTAAGAGGTTTAGTCATGGGAGAGGCTTGAACTCTTAGTTAAAATGGAGTTTGAGGATTACTTCTGAATATCAATTATCCCTGTATCCCTGAGCTCTCTTAACATGCATAATTAAGAGTTGACTGTATAATGTTGTTTGACATTGTTTCTTAAGGCAATTATGATAGTTGCTGAAGTGAGACTTTCTTGGGTTTAAAGTCTTTAGCTCGCAGGTAATTTAATTGAGCTATTGCAGTGGATAAATAAAAGTTATAATATGCATAAATGAATCAGAAGTCTGATGTTCTCTACTTTGCTCATTCACTTAATCACTTCTAATCTACTACGTTTGGTATTGAACGTCCCTTATTTATGACTGAACAGATGCTCTTGGAACACTAGACAATGAGCTATCAATATTGAGTAAGGCTTTGAAAGAGGTTGACTCAGACTCTCCAGGAAATCACCCTTTGCTTTTAAACACTCAGACATAAAGAATATGTACAGACGAATGGGCCCAAACCAGAAACAGCCAGGATCCACCATGAGGGGAAGGCTTCATGCGTAAAGGCCCCACGTTCCTGACAACAATTTAGAAAACGTGTTTAGGAAAAAGATTTCTTACTCCTGCAACACCCCTGCCTTGTAACCGTTTGGATTTAACAGTGCCATCTGCTTCTCTTCAGAAGCTTTTCACAATATCCTTGCTTTTATGTTTTGAACTTCCACAAGATGAGATACAAACATAGATGACATAGTTCTTACATAGCTATCTCTAGAGCTTTAAGAAATCTAGTCATAGAGTGCATAACTCCTCTGGAGAACTTTTCATAAAAAAGGTATTTGCAGCATTGTAAAATAGAAAGCTAGATTTTTACTGTGCGATCTGTTAAGGGCCAAGTAGGTGTCTCTAGAATTTGTAAAGAAGGTTGTTTGTCTTTTGTGAATGAATCCTTGATGAGAAATCATTATGACTTGGGTGAGGCTTTCAATTGTAGTAATACCACAGGCTGCCTATTAATGTGTGGCTGTAAACATTTGGGAGTGCCTAATTCCACTTGGGAGGTGCAGGCTGGAATGATTTGTATTAAGAAAGCTAATACCTAATTGATTTTGTTGCCACTTGACTAGAGAAAGTCCTTGTTCAAGGAAGAGTAATGGAGTACATGGACTCTAGGAAAGTGGAGCACCCAAAGCGTTTTTGTTTCGTTTTGTTTTTTGTTTTTATCTACCTCTCTTTGGGCTGATTCTCTGCTTCCCTAACTAGCTTTTGATTATTAGATCATCTTTCTAGGCATTCTAACACTAAGAATTTGGCTTAGATCATGAACATAAGATTGCTGGTCATTGAAAAGGTGTTCTCTGATCCCAACAACAATTTCTGAGGACTGAGTTAAGCCAGACCTTTGAGGCTAATCAATCTGAATGCAGCCCTATAGCCAACTGTTTCTGGAAATGCAAAATTAAGGATTCCAGACCTTGAAATACGGTGATCACGCTAAACTGACACTTAAGATGCCTGCTTGTCTTTTTAAGTGACATCCCTAGCCAGTCTTTCATTGCAGTAGTGATGTTCACTGATAACTTTGTTTAATTAAAATTGAACTTTTGTCATCTAAAAATATTTTATTATTCCTTTGAACATTTTTTTTCTTATGTTACTTCTCTAGAATGTTTATAGTATTAAGCAAGAAGATATTTGTAAAATCCTTCATAATCATTATGTACTCAAGTCGTATATGTCTTCTTATCATTGCAAAACTGAACTTGCCCATGGGTGCTTAGTTGCAGTCTACATATAGTCAAATAAAAAGGATAGAAAATCTGAATGTGGAATCTAGACCAAGAGCCATGTAGCCCCAGAGTGCTGAATTTTACATGCATGAAAGTCATAAGCTATTTGGACAGAAAAAATTATGTGTTTTGTTCTTTGTCCTCTAGTCAGACTCTAGTGTGCATATGAATTAAAGATATGGATCTTTAAATGAAGATTCTAGTTCAGTAAGTCTGGTTTAGGGCCGAGACTATGCATTGCTAACAAGCCTCCAGGTGCTGCTGGTAAGAACTATAATGGAGTAGCAAGGCTGCAGACAAATATCTTAACCTCTAACCTTTATATTTTCAGATACGGGTATAATATGTAGAGTTGATATCTTTGGATCTCCTGGCTTAGAAGTTGGAAAACATCAGCACCAACTGTGAGAGCTGTGAATCTTACATGTTGAAAGCAAGTTATTTTTCAGTTTCAGAGACAGAATATGTACAGTAGCTAACTGGGGCAAGGGTGGCCAAAAAATTTCCATTCTTGGCAATAATATTGAAATAGTAGTGGCTTCCTGGAATGTGGTGTTAATAAGAATTCTGAGACCTCATGAAGACTTGGTGGGAAAGACTGCAGGAAGCAAACAACAATGGGGAAAGCAGGAACAAGCATGCCAGTTATATGTTATCTTTGGTTTATATTATTCAGTTAACTTTATTTAGTTAAATTGGCATTCCTAAGAAAGGGAACATGACTGTGATGTTGCTATTTATTTCATTAGGTAAAATGTTGATCTTGGAGGATCAAGACTAGATTTTAGATTGCCTCTGTGTACATTGGCTCTGCAGTGATGGCAAAAATTACAAAGCAATTTCTGTCTATAGTAGCTTTGGGAAATCATGTAAAATATAATTAGCTATATGCTTCACTCCAATTCTTTATAAAGATGCTGCTGCTGGCAGTGATCACTACCTACAAATGCAGTAGTAGAAGAGACCAGTGTATGAGGAAGTTTGTATGCTGCTCATATCCAAAATTTATTTCTTTCTGGCTGTGGCCCATTCGCAGAACCTTGTCTGTTACCATGTCATACCAACTGGCACTTCAAGCTCTGCTCCATTAGACCAGATGAAATACTTTCCTGAGGCTTCCTGCAGTTGTGTCTTCTGCAGTACTATGGTGGATTTAGGGCTGCCTGGCAGTTTCAGTGTGGATATATATTGGTTTACTTTCTGGTAAGATCTAGAAGGTCAGGATCTAGTGAAGATTCTGCTAGTGCAAAAGTACCAGTTAGTTCACCCATGGTGAATAAATGCCAGGGAACTGATTTACACTGTGCAAACTCAAATCCTATTAAATTCCTTCTAGTACAAGTAGAGATGGGAAGGAGTGGGACCCTTGGTTTGAGTCTGGGCTATGACTCTAGGACACAGAACGTGGCCTGGAAATAGGTGGGACTATAGGCTATGGCTGCAGACAAGAGAGGACTGGGGAGCCACAGACGGTGCTCTGGGCAAGAGTAGGCTAGAAAACCAGGCATAGTATTAAGGTTCAAGTCAAGCTCAAATAGGCAGAAAGGCAAGAACCAGATCTGAGGAGAATAGACAGGTGGGAAAAAATAAATTTTGGAACTGGAGTTCAGTGTTGTTCTTTGAAGGAATACTAGGTGAATAATGGGAGGGGAGTTTTGTAAGGGGTTCAGAGTCAGCTTGGCATAAAGAAACTGATTTTAAGCCAGACTGCTGGCTTATTATTCTGCCGTGGAAAAATAACTTTGCATGAGAGCTGTGACCAGTTTAATCATGTGGACATTTCCTGGAGAATAGGATCACCTAAAAGACTAGATTGCAGATGAGGAAGTTGCCCAGTAAAAGTAGAACCAGAGTCAGAGTTTTCTCTTTCAGCAGTTCTGATGAATTGCACATTTCTACTCTGGCAATATTGCTTCTGAAGTAGTGCTTTTCGCATATGGTATTCTGTCAGATTCTGTTTCATGCTGTCTTTCTGGCTGTCCCAAGGGCCAAGGGGATCAATATCTGTACAATCCACAGTGTTCTCTTCATGAGAACCTATGAGTGTAATTTCTTTCCTACTTTGGATCCAGAAATTGCTGTATATCTGCTGAGAATCTTATCCGTTTTCACTGGATGGATATTGAATTGGTATCTGATTATATCCACCTTTTCATCCTGACTGCTGGGGAAGGTTAGAGGCAAACCTATGGGTTAAGTTTAACAAAATTCATGAGGCCTGTGGTGTGTACTGCATCTTTACCTTTATCTTATTTCTACTATTCCCCTTTCTCTTCTAATTTCCATATTCACTTTTTTTTTTTAATTTTGTACTGGATGCATATTTGTAAACTGCCACAGAATTGTTTTGGGATTCATTTGTGTGTGTGTCCACGTGTGGTTAGCCAGCTAGACAGCTAGACAGATGCGTACCAACAAACGTGCCAAGTACATCTATTTCTTCAGTAACACTGCAACATCACATTTCAACTGAGTTGCTTCTGTGAAGATTTTCTGTTCAAATCATATTGTGGAGACTGAAAATGTCAATCAAGGAGGATACTGGTTTCTATTTTGGGTATTTGTCCTTTTCCTCACCTTTTGTCTCATTAATCTTTGCCCTTGGTTAATTTAATTTTTTGGTCTGTAGCCCTTTTATACTTCTCCCTCCTTTAAGGTCTTCACATTGAGCTGTTTAAATGATTTGATTTAGCTGTTGGTAATATAACACTTGAGAGTTTGAAAAACAAATAGGTGAGAGTTCATTATTTAGGATATTGGCAAAAATTGCATATCCCTATTGTGTAACTTTAGAAACAGCATGGTGTAGTAGAAAATTCGTGGCATTTGTATTCAAGAAACTTGTCTTTGTCATTCATAGCTATGTGACTTTGGACAAATCTATTAATGTCTTTGATTCATTTTCTTTTTTTTTTTCCCAATACAGAAATGACTATATCTGCCATTTGATCTCATAAGGTTAGGAGAATAAATATGGTTATGATCTATTTTAAAATGGTTTTTAAGCTTTATAAAATGGTAGTTATTTTTTCTTAATCTCTTGATTGTGGAGAAACAGAATATATTATTAGTGATTAAAATCAATTGCTTAGAATATTTTCTGGGTATACAGGTGTTGTTTGATATTTCTAAAGCTTTGAGAGAAAAATCACTTTTTTCTTTATATTGCTTTATGTTTAGCAACCTTTACTTTCATGTTTTTTACTCACAATAATCTTGTCAGGATTGGTTTATTTACAGTTATAAAGTCTATCTAGAACTTTATAGAATATTTTCTTTTTTTGTGAAATTTATTATAGTATGAACGGTGACGAAGGGTGGCATTGATTTTCTGGAGACTTAACGACAAGTGATTGCTTACAAAATCAACTTCTAGTAGGTGTTTCTCAGAAGGGAGCCTACTTTTCCATAAAATAGAGACTGACTTCCTGTAGCTGAACCTTGGGAAATGTTATCCCATTAAGTGAAAATGTGTCAGATAAATATAAATCTAGAGAAGGAGGGAGACTTAAAGTATCTTCTCCATTCATCTTAACACATGGGGGAACTGGGCCATGGGAGACTTAGGAGACTTTTACCACAGGTACTTATCTCTTTCCAGAACAAAGAAAATAACAGCGAACACTTGTATAGCATTTACTATAAGCCGTACACCCTAAATGATTTACTTATGTTAACTCTTTTAATATTCTTGAAATTCTATAAGGTGATACAGTAGCCAGCCTCCAAAATGATGCCCAGTGATCCTCACCTACTGGTATAAATTCTCTTGTACAGTACCCTCACACACTGAAGAGGGTCAGCCTGTGTAACCAGAGAGTATAGAATAAATGATGATGTGTGACTTCTGAGGCTATTCATAAAAGATCTTGTGGCTTCTGCTTGTTATCTTGGATTGCTTATTTTGGAGTTAGCTAGCCACCATGTCTTGAGGAAGTTTAAGAAGCCTGTGGAGAGACCGACATGGGGAAGATCTGAGACCTCCAGCCAGCCAACATCAGTGAGCCATCAGGACATGGATCCTGGTGTCTCAGTTAATTCTTCAGGTGCCTATAGCCCTGGCTGCCATCTCAACTGAGACCTCATGAGTGACACCAAATCAAAATCCTCCAGCTAAGCCACTACTGAATTTTTGATCACAAAAACTATGAGATAATGGTTGCTTATTTTTTTAAGCCCAAAGTTTTGAGGAGTTTGTTATACAGCAATAAATTTAAGAAATACAGATTTTAGAATCCAGAGATGAGGTTCTGACATAAGCAATACATTAAAGTATCGAAGTGGTTTTGCAACTGAGCATTGGGCAAATGTTGGAAGTACTTTAGGTAAGATAGTGAAAGGTAGGTACTTCACACTTGGTACTCAATATGGGTGAGTTCAGAAGTTTTGGGATGGACTGCAGGTATGAAACTTTTATTTATTTTTTTGTGGATGTTTAACCTACTTTTCACTAGTTTTTTTATAGCCTAAATTATTTTTCACCATATTATTGGGAGAAATGGTCATGTTTGTCAATAAAATACCCTTTGACAGGTTTCTGATTCCTGGGACTTGGTCATCGCTGAACTAGGCTTAAGTGTCTCCTCAAGTGATAAGGCAAAACATTACAGAGCTGTTGCTTATGATGGGGATGAGTAACAAGAATGCATTACCCATCTTCAGAGTTTTAGAACTGTGTGGAAGCTAATTGGCAATGACCTCCAGTATTTACATGCACAGAACAGGGGAGGTAGTATAGCATAGTGAAACCTAAACTTCTGGGCTGATTCACAACACTGTTAGGTACTTGTTGTGTAACCTTGTGCCTTTGAGTCCTGTTTGTGCAATGGAGATAATAATAGTTCCAGTCTTGATAATAATAGTTCCAGTCTTGCTTGTGAAATGAGTTCGTAAATATAAAACCATTAGGACAGTGTCAGGCTTCTATTAAGTACTATGTGGGTGTTATCAGTTCTTATTACAAACAATGCAAGTTATATGCACCTTCAGCTAATTCTTGGGAGACAGAATAACAGATAATTTCTTATAACAAGCAGCAAAATGAAAATTAGGCTAATCTCATCTTTGACTTTTATAACCATTACTGTGCATTAAAGTGTTGAATTTCATACCTTGTAAACCTGCATAACCACGTCTATACATTTGAAGAAAAAAAGTAAGCCTACTAGTCAAAAGAACTTATCTTGAAGTTTTCATTTATTATTAGAATAATATACCTTTAAAAGTCTTATAGCAATGCTGTTAGAATTTTTTATTAGAATTATTTCCATTCATATTTTAATGCTTATTTCTTGATAATTTATGAGCTACTGAGTTATGGCTGTATAGTTTATGTTTGATTAAAATTAGGCCATTTTTTCCTGAGAAGAGAATTTAATTGTAAAATTGAGAAATATTTATAAGAAAAAAAGTGAAGATTTCAATATCATTGATGAAAACTTTCAAATGTACTTTTTACTTATATTTAAATAATCGTGTGCTTTCTTTTTCATTTGCAATACTTTAATCCAAATAAAGAAATCTCACTGCCTTGTGAATGACTCAAGAGCACTGGAAAATTTTAGATAAATTGGAAAAACTTACTGTCATAGTTTTCCTGTCCATTATTTTCCTTATCTCTTTCTAATTTATATTATTTTATGATACTATGTACATTATTGTAAGCCATCATGAAAAGAAGTTGGAAATCATTAGATAGTCCATAGACAAATATAGTTTTTCATGGGTTCGAGTTGTGTAGAACAGTAATTTAAATTAATGATTAAAAATAATTTATTATAAAACATTTATAAGCTCTATGGGAAGAGAAATTTTTTAAAATAGCTTAATTACACACATTTACCAACTTGGTGAGATAAATGGATCTAATACTCTAAGGTCAAATCAATTTTAAATATAATCATTTTATTCCACATATTTTGAGATTAAAACTTGACAAGATATTCAGAAGTCACCATAACTGAAGCATCTGAAGATGATTATGAATATGAAGAGGTAATTCGTTCATTTTAGGTATTCTGTAAATTCATTGTGGTTGTTCTTGTTAAATATTTTATTCATTCATTCATTCATCCATTCATTCATTCCCTAAGATGCTGATTTTTCAACTGAATTTAGTTTCAGCTGGTTAAGAGTGAGGTGTGAAAATTGTATTTAAAATTTTAGATTGTTTAATACGTCTAGCTTTTTTTGGTTTCCTGTTCATCGTCCCTCAGCGTCAGCTCCATATCACCTGCCTTGTGGATCCATACTACAGACCGTCATCTGTCCAGCAGGCATTCCCCATTATTCAGTCTGTTCTCGGCAGGATTTCCCAAATTTCCACTACTTAGCTGGAACTCAGATTCTATGCTTCCTTCCAGCTTAGCTGTACTTCTGTCTAATGTGGTTACTGTCTCAAACATTTTCTTTAATTCACTGTTCCGATGGGATCTATCATTACTTGTGAGGCTTGGAGGATAGAGTCACCCCTAGATGACAATAGCTGTGAATGAAACTATGTGGATGCAAGCCTGGCAATTTCTGGTTTGGGCAAGCAAGAGGCAGGACAAAGAACATAGGTTTTTTATTACTGCTGGTAAAATGGAGATAATATTAATACATACCATATGAAATTACTGAATGAGTTAAATGTAAGGGGCTTAAAACTGATCAGTGCATAAGAAGCATGTTATAAGTCTTAACTATCATTAATATCATAATTAGAGTTGATTATGTTCTTCCAAGAGCTTAATATTCAGACAGTGAGGTGTTTTTTAATAGAGAGTTGAAGTTCCAGTAGTAGTTATGAAAAAGTAATGGGAGAGAAAATCTAGAATGAGGAGAAAATGGTGGCATTTAGATGGTCTAACCTTTTTTGTCAGCGGCTTTTTAGTTTACATTTGTCATTCTAGATAAAAGCAGTTATCCATAAGCTAATATCAAGTTTATTAGAAGTAACGTTGAGTGATGTTTAAAAGGAAGTCAGAAAGCTGCCTGCTTGTTAGTTATCCATTTTTCATAATCTTCAAAATGACATAGTGTCTTACATAAAATGTATTTCTTTGATCCTTTGTTTTGTGAGGAAAAATCAGTTCTGAAATGAAATAAGGTATTTTTATGTTTCTGCTAACCCTTCTATCCTCTTCTTTCTCTGTGATTTAGATAGCAGATGACAATTTTAGCATTCCAGAAGGTGAAGAAGATCTGGCAAAAGCAATTCAAATTGTTCAAGAACAGGCTACGGATACTCAAATTTTGGTGAGAATTTTGAATACAACCATAGCTTATAGTTTAGCAGTGATAACTTTTTATGTGAAGTTTTGAAAGTCATTTAAATTTCAAGTACTTCACTTTACTTACTAAATGCAGCCCTTACACCTGCTATGTCTTTTTCACTTCAATTTCTCTGTCATCAGACCTTCACTTGAAGTAGTTATATTTACTCTTCTTTGATTTTCATTTTCCAAATTGTGGTCACTCTTGCATGACTTTGCAACAAATGACAATTTCCCTTAGAATTCTGATTATTTAATATCACTAGAGATGAAACCAACGATTTGCCTCATTCACATACATTTAAATTTCAGGAGGAGAAAACAGTCCTTCCTTCAAAGAACTTAGCTCCTGAAGTAATAGAAGACTTTCTCTGCAATTTCCTGATCAAAATGGGAATGACCAGAACTCTTGATTGCTTTCAATCTGAATGGTAAACAATTATATAGATAAGTAGTTCTCTAGAAATGCTAACAGTATTTAACATGTACAGTTTTATCAACCTTGAAAGACCTGAAGTCCCTCAGTTTATACAAAATGGATGAAATGGATGGAAACCTTTTCCATACCCACTGCTGAAACCATACCACACACCCATACACACACACACACACGCACACACACAAATGCATATAATCAGGATAGCAATTTCAAATATATTAAACATCTTTCCAAAATATTCAAATTTGGGTGATTTTCAAAAATCAAGAAAATAGAAGCTCTCCTGGTGTTATATAATACGAAGCTTCTTTTTTTTAATAAAATACTTTCTTAATATCTTCTGCATAATTATTAAGGGTATTATTTCCTGCATTAAGACATGCTACAAACAGTATTACTTTGCTTGTTTTACTTGTAGTGGCCTGCTTTTCTTTATTCACACACTGATTGTTTTTTTTTTCTATAAATAGTCCAGGTAGAAGTAAGTGGAAACGTATTTTCAAATAATGCCTGAACAGATTTTCTTGCTGTAATTGAAAATTTTAATAACTTACTGGTTATAAAAATTAGCGGAATTACTGTCTTTATCCCTTTGTTAACCAGTAATGTCACCAGGCACGTTTTCAGAAACTTGACATTCTTTAACAAAATATTATCAAATAGTCAGATATGAAAATATGTTTGCTCTTTAAAAGCCATTGGGTATTATAGAAAGAGAGAATAATATGTCATATAGAGATGTTTATAGTGTTTTTTGGCTAATCCTAATTTTAAATATAGAGTAATTTGTATTCCTACTAATTCAACTGTGATATAATTTTCATTTTTTGCTTTTTTTGGTTCTCATCTACTGAGACCATGTACATAGAAGAAATCAGCTTTATTATTTTAAATTGCATATTTAATGTTAAAAAATTCAAAGAGGAGCTCTATTTTTCATTAATATAGTTTAGGAGAAACAGCACATTTGATGGTAGAAAAATAATACTGTTCCTATTAGGTTTTGAAATTGTGTGAATGATTTTTATAAAAATATCCCCCAAAATAATTACAAATATATTAGAAAGTACATTGTTTTGTACAAGTAGATAGGTGACTAATTTGCAGTACTAATGAAATGAAAGATTAATGTGCTTCAGTTACCTTTTCTTCTGAAAATATGTGTTAGGACATGTAGTGCTAACATGTTTGTCCAGTCTAAAGTCTGAAATGATTCCCTTGGAGAAATCTAGAGCCAGCTATACTCTTAACAGTTAAATCCTTGTCATATTATCCTTTTAGACATAGCAGTTTGAACTGAGGTGAAATTTCAAGAAGCTACAATTGTATTAGGATTTTTAGAACACTAAGTAAGCATACCATGACAATATTACAATCATAAAGTAAAATTTGTATGAAATATCTCTTTATTATATGTGTTTAGTAATACTGTGGTTCAGATAATTTTAACCTTATCTACAGCTGCCAGTTTGTAATGAGATTATGAATTATTTGTATTGAGATTATACTGTATTGGATATTTTTATTTGACATGAAACATGACTTTGATCAGAAACTACCTATTCTGCATAGTAGGACTATAAGAATATTAAATATATTTTATCATTTTTATTATGGAGAAAAACATATTATTGATACAGATTCTTTAATCTTACAAAGAGTAACAAAGCAAGATTTCTCCATAGTTAGTTTGTGAACAAATAAATAAACAAACAGACAAAAATAACCGATCCCCAAACTTGTGTCCTTTCAGTCCTCAAAACAGTAACTGCGGTAAATTCTTTAAATTTGGGATCAACAACCTAAGACCCTTGGGCCAAATGTGGCCTGCTTTCTGTTTCCATAAATACGATTTTATTGGAACAGAGCCATGACCTTTCTTTTGGTTATTGTCTATGGCTACTTTCATGATGTAATGGCAAAGTTAATTAGTCACAACAGAGACCTTAGGGCCCAGAAAGCGTGTTTTGTGAATTCTATTTTCTGACCATTTACAAAAAATTCATATATATACATACACACACGCACACACACACCTCTGTATATACACATATAATATAGTATGTATTTTATATATGTGTACATATATATAAAACACAAGAATGTTGTGACTTCTGTTATGCTAACTTTTACTGTGCTAATATTTTAAATATGAGCTCTGTAAATATACAGAGATTTATTTATGTACTATGTTTTCAAGAAGGCAGGCTTGTAAGTGAATAATATAACTTAAATTTTTTAGCCAAAATTAATATAGTGTTTATTAAATATGAAAGATTTAAAAATAAGAACATGAAGCCTGAGACTAATCACTCAAGGAATGCACTTTGTATCATTTTTATTAGTACAGTGTGTTCTTTCTCATGCATTATCTCACTTCTCCCAACAACTATATATAGCAGGAAGCTACTGTTATATGAATGAGGAAATGGACTTAGAGAGGTTAGGAAATCTGCTTTAGCAAGTAGCAGCCATTCACAGCCAGTAAGTGGCAGTCAACCGTCTCCCAACCACAATGTTGAAAATATGCCAATAAAGGCCTTTTAGCTTGACTAGAGACTGATAGAACTTAAGGAAGATTTTAAGTTAGAGTCCAAATTTGTGCCTGTTTTCCATTTTGGCTTGAGGAATCATGGGGCGAATACTAAACTTGTTCAATTGTACTATCTCTTTCTTTTGGAGGATTCTGCTTCTACAGTGATATATCATGATGGTGCTGGTAATTTTAACATTCTCAGTTTGAGCAGTAATTAAGAGAATTTTGTCTTTGGTGAAGTGTTTCTAACTCTCTCCAAATACATGGAGGGCAGATTTTCATTTGACGCTTCTTATTGTCTAGATGACTTGTTTCCCTGTCTTTTATATACTATGCCTTACATGCCATCGTGAAGGAAAAATAACCCTTATTTATAAGACACTATTTATATTTTTGCTGAGATTCTATCATGTTAGTTGTCATTCATGACAGTGAATTTTGAACTTTTCAGTATATACACCGATCTTATGAAAGCCTATGCACTTTCTCCCTGAAATATATTTCTATATAATTGTAAGTAGTTTATGGACTTTGTGGTGAATATGAAGACCATTAATGACTTTATATTGGCAATAATTCATTGGCAATTCTGTTGGTAGTAATTTTTATTTCCAGTTGCTAACAGTTACATGACAATCTTTTTCCTCGTCTGAATGTTTTTCAGTCTTATTCTAAGGGTAAGTGACTAAAGTGGAAGAAATAAAGAAGGCCATGATATTTCTTTAAAACACACACACAGACACATCTGAAACAAAACCAAAAGATGTCTTATGTAGGAAAATGCAGGTTGAATTGAAAAATATATTTCTAGAGTTTTTAGATTAAGATTCTTAATTATATTATAGTATTATAATAGTGAGTTTCAAGTCATATTTAATATTTTTACGTGGATGGCATAAATTTTATGTGATAAATGACTTTTGAATGTCCTAAAGTATATATGATGTAGTATATGTTATGTTGTGTTATGTTTTGATTTTTACTTAACCAGATATTAATTTATTTACATTGCATTTAATTTAGAGGACTACACATCACTTTTTTTCTTATCAAAATCATTTCTATGGTTGTTTTTTCTGCATTAAATAAAGCAAGTTGCTGAAAACCAATTTTATGCTCAGAAAAACTTAATGGTCCAATACTTTAATCAATTCTTATGTCTTTTCTTCTGAGATAAATATTAATTACATTTCAAATATGGATAAAATAGTGAATTTATGATGAAATGATTGTCTATTTGTTGTTTTAGAAATTGTGGCAAATATTACTTAATATCGATTCAGTTATTTTAACCTTTTGGATATTCTGCAGTGGTTATCTTGTTTTTTATATCAGATAAGGTATATAACATAAAAACATGACTATAAAATACTGATAAGTAAACATTTTAAAAATTGTTCAGCTCATCTATAGCAAGCTTTGTAGAGGTTTGTTTATTAATAATTTATTAGTTGAAATGTTTTTATACTCTGTTATTGATATTAATTTCTACATATAATGATTAAAATTATAAATATTTACAAATCTCTAAATAATTCTCTGATGTTCCTTCTTATTTCACTGAGAAAATAGAAGTGCCATGACTCCTGCCTCCATCTGTACTAACCTGCTGCCTCTGTTCCCAGGTGTTCCCTTTCACGTGTCACAGAGGCTGAGCCAAACACACTGTCACCTGAGGCTACCCCTCCTCTTCTCTCCTGGATCCCAGCTCCTCTGGCTTTCTCAGTGACATTGCTCCTGCAATTGTACCCTCTCTTTCCTGCATTGTAAACTTTTTATTTTTCTGCTGGATCATTCCCGTAAGCATACAGATGTCATATATTTAAAAAAGAATAAATCAAAGAACACTTTGAACTCCACATTCTCTTCCAGATTCATCTTGGATTCCTAGGCTCTGCTTTATGGCAGGTCTCCTTGAAAGAGTTTGTTGCCCCTTCATTTCCTACTCTCTCATACCTCCACTGGTTCCACTGTCAGCTCCATAACTCTACTTCTTTCAGTGGCTTCACATTGCCAGATTCAGTGATAGATCCTCAGTGATGGACCCTCAGCGATGGAGCCTTACTCATCGTTCTTGCAGCATTTGTCGCTGTTGCTCTTTCCTTCCTTCTGGCAACTCTTTATTCACTTGGTCCCTGAGATACAACACTCATATTCTCCTACTACTTTACTGCTTCCTCTCTTTTTAGTCTCTATTTGGTAGTATTTCTTTTCTTCACATTCTTAAAACAGTCCTAAGACTTTAATTCTCTCTTCACATGCACTACCTGGCTGGCCTTATCCAGTTTTGTGACTTTAAATAGTACCTGTTTACTTATACATGTCCTGACTTTTTCCCTGAATTCTGGACACGCAAGTCCAATATTTATCTTCACTCTACTTCCCAGTAGACATAATACTGCATTTAACATGAATAAAAACAGTTCCTTGATTTCTCTAACCACCCACTTCCTACTGCGTTTGTCCTCATCTTAGTAAATGGCTATCTGTTGCTCATCCTTGACTTCTCTTTTTAACCAACACCTGAAAGTTGATCTGTAAGAGAATCCTGTTGGCTCCACCTTTATAGCATGTCCAGAAGGGACTCATTTTTCATAATCATTGCTGCTGCTAACTTTGTTCAAGTCACCATTTTCCCTCTCCTGGACTACTGCAGCAGCCTCTGATTCTATTCTTGCTCCTCTAGAGCAGCAGTCTCCAACTTTTTTGGCACCAGGGACCAATGCTCCTATGAGAATCTAATGCCTGATGATCTGAGGTGGAGCAGAGGTGTTGATGCTAGTGCTTTGGAGTGGCCACAAATACAGATGAAGCTTCATTCTGCTGGCCCTCCACTCACCTCCTGCTGTACGGCCCTGTCTTCCTGACCCATCTCTCACCAGTCTATCTCCCTTAATTAGTTGGCTCCAGCTCCAAATACTCTAGAAATACTGACTTTTTGCTCTTTATTGTACATGCCAGGCACCTCCCAATCTCAGGTCCTTTACATTTGCTTTTATATCAGCCACGAATGCTCTTTTCCCACATATCCACATGGCTTAGTCCCTCATTCCCTTTAGTTCTCGGCTCAAATATCACTTTGTCGGTCATACTTTTTCTGGCCACCCTAACTAAAATAGCACAAACCCCCCATCACTCTCTACCTCAGTCTCTTTATCCTTTTTATTCTGCTTTATTTTACTTCATATAGAACATATCACCATCCGCACTAGAATAGAAACTCCATTATTTAAGGACTTGAACAATTTTGTTAATTTCACCAACGTCTAGTGTATGAGACATAGGAGATGTTCGGTTCTATTTAATCTACCATGATGGTATTAATACCAAACAATTAATTGATATTTTATTTAAAAGATATATTATGAATGTATACATTTTAATTTATGTAATATTGCAACTAATTTCTATAAATATTTCCTAAGGCTTAAATTTTTGAATTGTACATATTAAGCCAATTTAGTAGAAAGAAACAATATAAAGTCTTTTATTTGATTTTCTCCTAGGTATGAGTTAATACAGAAGGGAGTAACTGAACTTAGAGATTTCGGGAATGTTCCAGATGTCTACACCCAGAATATGCTTTTAGAAAGTGAGATCAAAAATTTGAAGAAAGACTTGAAACACTACAAACAGGCAGCTGAGTATGTTATTTTTTTAATGACTTTTTTTCCTATTTATTTTGTACTAATTAAAAGTAAAGAGTTGAATGAGAGGCTAATATGTGGATGGTAGTTAATGTACCAGAACATTAATTCTGGAGAACCGAATTATATTTAAGTTTTGTTGGAATTGATGTGAAAGGCTTCAGTAGCAAATTAATCAAACAGATGACCAGAACTCTCACAATTGCAACTCCTCAATAAGAGTAGAACACAAGGGGTTATATAGGAGATGGTTAATTTTTTATGTAATATTGACTTCCTTATGTATTTTGATAATCTTTTCATGGTTTGTCACATCTCCTGTGAGGATAAGCTAATTTCTGAAATAGCATTAAAATGATAGAAAACAGAGTGGAAGGAAGTAACTAGTATATTCCTAGTAGAGGAATTTCAGTATTTGAAAATTCCCCAAAGGAAACTGTTATTTTGTAATTTTCTAGCATGAATTTAGGCATAGTGGAGAAACTTAAGACTTCAAAATCAAGTCTCTCTACATCTTTTTTTTTCCTTCTAAAATTAATGGAACACATGCGATTTTAAGCAAACAAATTTAGACAGCGTTATTCTGGCAAAGACAAATATGTGAATGTGTTGACTTGGGGTGAATCTACTCATCTAAGACAATGTTAGAAAAATCAATGCTTAGATATGGAGTAGAGACAATTTAAGCTTTGTTCATTAATTTTTATTAAATATATTTAAAAGGGGCTTTCTCTGTTGAAGAATAATACTAAAACCAAAAATTAGATAAACCGAACTGCCATATAGGAACATAATATGTTTAAGATCTTTGTAAAAAGTTTTAGTGTAAAGAAATGTCTTTGTATTGTAAAAGGAAAGAAACATTTAAGGTAAGTTTCTACTTTTAAAAGGTGGTGGTAAATAAAAGATAATTTGTATGGTCATTTATTCATTTATTATAATATACACTTATAGAAATATTTTTGCAAGTTATACAAATTTCATATTATCTATGGATGTACTTTTTGGCATTTTACATTTTAGATGGGAGTGTATGATGATCCACAGAATAATATGTTACTAGAACTAGCATTCTATTTATTCTCAGTTCCATTTCTCAGAAGTGATTTGCACTGTTGGCCCTGATGCTCACTATGATTTCGTATAGCACCTAATGGATTCACTGGGAATTTGACACAGCAAATTTTTCAGAGTACTGCCTGGCATACTGTTTCTAATTCTGAATCTTTTGAATTATTGCTTAAGTTTGCTAATTTTCTTTCGAATAGATAGAGCCATTTCGTGCAATGAGTTTTGCCTCAGTGACATAAATAATCATTGTGGATTATTGGTTGTTTATTGAATATTATATTTAATAATTATAATCGAAATCATATAAACTGTTACCCATGAAAATTAACTTAATGTTAGAAGAAATCATTAAAACAAATATCATTTAGATGAAATCTGTCCCTTTGTGTTTACTAAAATATCAGATTACTAAATGTTTACAAAATATATTTACTAAAATATAGTTTTAGTTTCAACAACTTACGGTTGTCTCTCAAATCTGTCTTATTCTATATAATTAAACTTGAACAAATTAGAAAAGGAAAATATGTATTTGCTTTAATCTACCTGACATGGGAGATTTGAAGGGAAGCTGCTTGACCTCAGTAAATGCCTAATGTTAACATCGTGAATGAATGTGAAGCACATTGTACTTTCACTGTGCCTTTTGGTGAAGTGTGTCCCTGTAGCCTAATTCTATTGGAGACGTTCTCAGAAAATGGAGAATGCAGTTTTATAAAAAAAAAAAAAAAAATCACCAAACTATATCTGTCATGCTATAAATTTGCCCCAAATTGTAATATTTTCTCATTTAGGGTTTTTAATTTGACTCGTAAGGATATTTTTCCAATAGAAATTAGTGATAAACATGGGATTTCCTTTATGGAATTTACTATAAAGTTTTTCTTTTTAGGATTAAGGCTGTTTCTTAAAGCAAGATAAATTTAGATGTTAAATACTTTTCTAATAATAAGTAGTAGTTGAAATGCAAATATAGTCAGGTTACAGATATCTATTGTCTTGATTATACTGGTAGTATTTAGTGATTTATCTAGAAAAATCAGAGAGATCATTTAGCTATAAACTCAATATTTATCTAGGAGAGAGTTGCCTTGGAAAAAGTAATGAACTCAAAGTTCAAATATCTAGCTTCCAATATTCTGCTACTTATTAACTCAGTTTTCTTACTGTTAAACCGGGAGTAATTATACATAATATTATTAACTCCTAGGGAGTGATGTGATAATTAAATGAGACAATCTACATTAAAGAGCTGTATAAATCACAAAGTGCTTTGAAAATGTCAACTATTACCAATATCTCTAAAGGCTGTCATTCCTATATTTTTTTTAAATCATCACATCATTAATATTTTTTTAAAATTCAGCAGTGATAAAGCATGAAGGAAGAAATGAAAAGGGAAAATATTTTACTCTAAAATATCATTTAAATTGCTATAATTAAAAAAGAAATTGTCTTTTTCTCTGTTGTAAGCAACGACAATTTTAAAACAGATTTTCCTTATAAGTGTAGATTATAGTCTAAAAAATAAAATTTGGTGTTTGATGTATATTGTATGTGTGGTGACAGATGTTAATTAGATTTATCTTGGGGATCATTTTGCCATATATGTATATACACACATACATATACACATATATATAAATATTGACTCATGTTATACACCTGAAACTAATGTTATGTATCAATTATACCTTGATTAAAAAATATTTGTGAAATAACTATTTGAAAATTTTCCTTATAGATGTTTTTAAGGGGAAAATATATTGTTAAAAAAAAATTATGGTTACAATGAAGGTAAAAGTAAGTATATTATGTCTTTGATACTGGAGAGGAATGATATAGGTAGTAGTTAGACATTCTTTCTTGGAAAAGTAGAATATAGCTATACTTTTATATTGAAATGCAGACCAATTGTAATTTTAAATGCAGAGGTCTAGAATTTAAGTGACCTGCCACACATTTGTAGAGAATTGTTGGTTAAATGAAGACTAGAAAGCATCACTATCTTTCACAGTTAAGACACTATTTTATAAACCTTATTTGACAACATGGCTTCTCCTTTGGCATGTTTAATTGTGATGTTTTAATGGACATCTTTGCAGTTTAAGTTGACAGTTTTAAGATAAAATTCTCTCCTAATGATGACTCGATGGGAGAATCAACAGAACCTGTAGGATTTTATTTGGAATTGACATTCTCTATTGTAATTTTGTTCCTGTTTATTTTTAAATTTTCTTTTTGTTTCACTGGCAAGGAAAGATGCTCAGTTTTAAGCATTAGAAGGGTACAAGTTGCTTTGTACAATGAAACTAAATGTGTATACACATATCACAGGTGCACACACACACACACAAAGTTTGTATATTCTATGTCCTTTATATTTCCATATAAATTTTAGAGTCACTTTGTCAATTTCTATAGAAAGGCAAGGGCGAGAATAAGATTGGAATTGATTTGAATCTGTAACAATTTGGGAAGAATGTGTATGTGCATGTACAAAAGTATTTACATATACATGTATTTTTTTGGTGCATTTATAAATTTTTGCCTTCTATTTACATGGGATATCTATAGGATATCTTTTTGACTACTGAATATTTATGAAAGAGCTTGAAATTTATGCCTTTTACCATTTAATTATCTAATATATATATTTTGTTTTTAAATTGTGAACTCCATATAATAGGTACTGTGTTTTGTGTTTAACATATCTCCAGGGCTTATATCTGTGCTTGACAAAAGGTATGATGTAAATGAATGTGTGCAATCGACAGTTTGGCTCTTTAGTTAAGCTTTTAGTAATTTTTTGAGCAGTTAATTAATAATTTTTGCCTCTTTCATATAATTTTTTGGAGTAGATAGCATTTTCCTTTCACAATGGGAATTTGAATAAATTTCTATAAAGCTGTCTTGCCCCATTTAGACAGCTTTGCTGAGCTTTTACATTATAGTACTACGGTGCAGACCAGAAAAGTTTTATTGCATCCTGAAGATTTGGCAGAAAATGATACTGACGGGGATTACTAATTACAAGATTAAAATATAGCATTTAAAAAAATAATGAAATACTTTCTATTACTTTCTCCCAGGAAATATAAACATAAAAACTAAAATGGCAATTAATATTGAAAAATTATGTGCTTTAGTAAGGGGCCCTAATTTCACTTACAAATTCACTTCTGTTAAAGGTCAAAGGGTACTCAGCTTTTCCAGAGAACCATTTAATTTAATGACATTCAGAAACAAACACTGTGAAAATAAAGATAATAATGAGGTCCATAAAATTTCATGCTTTTGTGTTTAGGTAATTACTTGTTAAATTAAGAAGGTATTTTTTCTGGACATGGGTATACCCTTTTTTTGGTTAAGATTTTAATGAAAGTTTTCTTCTAAATTGGGTGAATTCTATTTTGTCTATACAGTAGTTATTTAATATTAATTTTAGTGGGTTAAATTAATTTATAACCTATTGAAGACAATGAAAGAATTGGTAATCATTATACTATTATCAGAAATTATGTCGATTCAAGTTTGCACATGAGAAAAATACATGACAAAGATGGCCTACTTTGGTTGGTGCAGCTAAACAAGAAAATGTTTATATGCTTCCTTTTGCTAAATTGTGATGACAAACTGACCCAGTAAATCTATTATTAAATGGTCACTCTGAAATACCTAGTTAAAACTATTCAGTTAATAAAAGTATTTTTTAGGGGCATTCACTTAAAAATTTTTTAGTGCTTACTGTTAAGTCACATTCACATGTTGAAACATGGAGTTTGAGGGATAATGTTATAGTATAATAAAAATATAAATATTCTAACATCTTATGCTTTAACAGTAGATTTTGATATGCTGATTTCCTGAAATGGGGAAGTTAGATGGTTATTCTGCCATCTTATTGAGAGAAAGGGTGTAAATATGTGTCTTATGATATACAAATCTAAATAGCATGTTTCACTGAATAATTCCTACTTCATTATACTTAAAATGGAATCTGTATGTTTGGTGTCTTAATAAAAGTTTTTTTTTTTTAAAAACATAAATATGCTCTATTAACATAATGAAAAATACTATATAGTTTAAAATATTAATTTCTTATATGAATATTTTAAACTTTATTTTTAGTACAGCTTTTATTTCCCTTTTATTAAGCACATGGGCTGCAGGAAGGTTATAATAGGAGAAGCATCACCATGAAGTGAATTTAAATTGTTTTACTGAGTAAACTTCATTTGTGCAAACAGAAAGCAAGTCCCCGAAAACCAATTTAATGGTCAGAAAAACTTTAAGGTCTAATACTTCAATCAATTCCTATGCTCTCTTTCCTTGGATGAATACAAATAGGCATTTAAATGTATATTTTTAAAGTGAGTTGATGCAATGTTGCACATTTGTGGTTCTGCTTAAGAAACTTTGCAGCATTCTTTTTCTATGTATTTTTTTAACCTATTAAGGGTTTACATTTTGGATAAGACAAATAAAACATAAGCTCATTTATGTAATTCATTAAGTTGTTGAAAGTAAGACCGTTTTTGTAGATTCAAACTAGACATTCATAAAGTTTACATTCTTTTGTAAAGATACAGTGTTACTAATAATCATGTATTCTGATATTTTTGGTGCATTAGAGGGTATTTACCTACTGGCTTGTCCCCTATTTTAGGTAGATAAATCTAGTTAGAGGAATTGAATATATCTGTTCTGTTATACTAAATAGTAATAGTAATATGATGATGATGATGATGATGATGATGATTACAATAACATTTATTGAGTATTTTCTATTTGCCAAATAGTATATAAGCCACTTTGTATATTGCCTTCCAAATGAATGGGAATTCAGGTGATATTCTTGTGTTTTTACAACAAAATATGAACTCAGCCATTTATCTTTTTCAATTGCTCTATTTACACTTTCTCTTCCTCTTCATGTACTACTCATTAGGCAAATGGTGGTAGCAGAGGGGTTCTCTCTTTTTTGGTTCATCTCCATTCACATACACAGAGGGTAAAAACCTGTAACAAACAAATTATTCATTCATTTAATAATTGGCATATTCCTCAGATTTTTTTTTTTAAAACCTACAGCACCTGGTCTTCCTAGGTGGTCTCCCATCCAAGTACTAACCAGGCCTACCCTGCTTTGCTTCCGAGATCAGACGGGATCGGGCACGTTCAGGGTGGGATGGGCGTAGATTGGGCTCACATTATTTTTCAAGACCGAATATTTTAATGATCAATTTGTTGCCCCTAAATGATGTTGGCATGGAAGTGAAATTGAGGGTTAGATGGTGGGAGTAGACCATGAGTACTGTGACACATCGTTTATTTACATGTGATAAAGACTACAACAGTGGCAGTAAAATAAAGAACAATGTAGGTCTTCCAAAAAAAGAAGAAGGGCAGGGGATAGGGGAGAAAGAACAAAACTTGGAAAAATGGATGAGTCACTGCCACCATATGTCACATGTGACTTGATCTTGCAGCACATATTATTACCACTGATCATAGTATGCTCCATCAGGAGCCTGAAAACTTAACTTCATTCCCCTTCTTTGGAAGCATCCCAGTTACTACTGCTCCGTGATTGCTCTGACATGGCTCCTAAAGCAGAGATCTATTTGCATGCATTTATTTTATGTTAATTTGAATTTTGAAATACCGTGATACAGAGAAGCAGATTTATTCCATTCTCATCCTCTTGTGAGATGTCAGCCCTAACTCAGTCCATCCATTTTTCAGAACATGAGAGTCTTAGAGCAGTAGCACATTGTCATTTAACTAAGACTGTTAGATGACTGCTTTTTCATTATAAATTATATTTTACATTTTTATATTGCAACTAACTTATAGG
The DNA here is from genome assembly GCF_902729225.1 of Pteropus medius. Lineage (NCBI taxonomy): Eukaryota > Metazoa > Chordata > Mammalia > Chiroptera > Pteropodidae > Pteropus > Pteropus medius. The sequence goes on from NW_024351729.1 coordinate 18,677,128, forward strand.
GGTAAGTGAAATAATTCCATTAATTTTTCACATACATACAGCCTGGGCTTAGAATTAATACTCATGCTTTATGCCAGGGGTTTGTAGAAGTTACATCCGGTTGAAGAATGCTTCTGTATTACTATATTTAAGACCTTTCTCGTCAAGTTATAAATTTTTCTAGTAATAGTATATGCAGGTGGTGTGTATTTCTCATATACATTACCATAATAAAGCCTTGGTTTTCCAGAACTTATGTGCTTTCTTTTTTATAGTTATCAGAACTAAGTAACCCAATGAATTCTCTTTTAAATATATATTCTAGCAAGTTCATAATTAAATTTTATAAAGTCTTTTCCTATATTTGTAATAATTTTGAATTATTCAGTTTTATATGTATTTCAATTTTGTAAACAAATTTTCTTTTGAAGTAGATGGATTATAACTTATTTTGGCAGCATATCTTTAGTTTTCCTTAAATGTGAATGAATGCTATTTTCGAAACTACAAGTTTTGGCCTGTTTAACTCCTATGCCCATATACATTATGTTGGTTGGGATCCTTCAATGAGCATTATAATGGAATCTTTGTTGTTAAATTGTCTTTTAAATTGCTCAATACTGGATTGGAACTGGTAATTAATTTTTTTTTTTTCAGAAAGGAATTAGCAGTGATTTTTAAAGTTATTTTTTTTCCAGCAAAGCTAGAGAAGATCTGCTGAAAACTCAGAAAGAACGTGATTTTCATCGAATGCATCACAAGCGAATAGTCCAAGAAAAAAACAGATTAATCAATGATCTCAAAGGGTAAGCTGCTAATATTTGTTGGCATATTTGTTAAAGAGCTATTTAATTAGTATTAAGTAATTTGGTTATGGCAGAAGGTTTTAGGCAAAGTTATTCATTCAATATTTATTGAGTACCTACTGTGTGTATACTGTATGTTTGAAGTGCAAAGATGAGTGTGTTTAGACTCTTGCTGTCATATCCTCTGTCTGCCAGGGCAGTTTTGGCATTTCCATTTTGCTGAGTGTTGGCTATTACTTTTCCGAAGTTTCTAAGAGCCACTCCAGGAGTGAGTTCACCTCATTCACCGGAGTACTTGTTCCAGTACTTGTAAAATCCGATGTCTTAAGAAAGTGATTCAAGGTCAATGAATTATTGTTTATCCAGTCTTAGATTACAGCCCTTTTTATCAGGTATCGCAAATCCCAGTCTGTGGAGTATAGTCTGTGGGGTTCATTCTTGAAGTGGTTTTGATGCATAGTCTTTTACTTCCCTTGTCAGACCATTAGCTTGGCAGTCAGGTAAGAAGCAGGAGCAATTCTAGAAGGGCATCTTTTACCTGCAAAGAGATCTTTGCAGCAACCTGTAGCACAGCTGAAGTGTTAGCTCTTTCTAGGGAAGGAGGGCCTCCTCTGCAAGCCTATAGGGCTGAGGAGAGGGACTGCAGAACCAACAGGGTCATCTTGGGAACCACAGTAAAAGAGGTAATTTTATATTGATAAAAGAGTTAGTTTATCAGGAAGACAGCATATGTGAATCTAATATAAGAGCTTCAAAATATATGGAGCAAAACCTGGTAAAGCAGAAAGGAAAAATAAATATTCCCACAGTTAAAATGGAAGATTTTAATACTCCTCTCTTAGCAGTTAGTAGAAAAATAGGTAAAAAGTCTCTTAAATCTATAGAACAGGACAAATTAATTGAGCATAATTGACATTTATTGAGTTTTACGTTGAACTTTTCAAGCACACATGGAATGTTCACTAAGGCAGATTGTACGCTGAGCCATAAAACAAGTCTCTATAAATTTCAAAGAACTGATGTCATACAAAAAATATTCTCTGATTACAACCAAATTAAATTAAAAATTAATGACACAAAGCTCTCTGGAAAATTCCCAAATATCTGGAAATTAAGTAACACACTTCTTTTTAAAAATTTTTTTAATTAGTTTCAAGTATACAGTACATTGGTTAGACATATATAAAGTTAGTAAAATGATCCCCTCAATTGGTTCCTCCGTCCCCTGACCCTCCACCTAGCCAGTATATTAATGCTAATGCTATGCTCTCCATCCCCATGACCATCCATCAGCTACTAATTTGTACTTTTTTAACCCTTCACCCCATTCTCCCCGTCCCCCAAACCTCCCTCCCCTTTGTCCGTCACCAAATTGTCCACTATATTTGTGAGTCTGATTTTGATTGTTCTTTTTATTCCTTAAATTCCGCATGAGTGAAATCATATAGTGTTTATCTTTCTCTGTCTGACTTAAATACCTTCTCTGTTCATCAAAGCAATATCTTTTCCCATTCCCTTCCTTTTCATATGTAGGGATCTTGTTTTCTTATTCTTTCAGCCACTCTATCTTTTGATTGGAGCACTTAATTCATTTCCATGTAAGGTACTTATTGATAGGAATGTAATTGTTACCATTCTTTATTCCTGTTTTTGATACATGTTTTTTCTTCTTAAAGAAGTCCCTCCAAGATTTCCTGTAATACTAGCTTGGTGGTGATAAATTCCTTTAGTTTACTTTTGTCTGGGAAGCTCTTTATCTGTCCTTCAGCTCTAAATGATAGCTTTGCTGGATAAATTATTCTTGGTTGTATATCCTGGGTCTTCATCCTGTCAAATATTTTTTGCCAAGCCCTTCTGTCCTGCATAGTTTCTTTTGAGAAATCAGGTGCCAGTCTTATGGGTGTTTCCTTATACGTAATTATTTGTTTTTCTCTTGCTGCTTTTAAATTTTTTTCTTTATATTTAACCTTTGGCATTTTAATGAGGATGTGTCTTGGTGTGGGCCTCTTTGAATCCCTGATTTCTGGAATCCTCTGAGCTTCCTGGGGTTTTATGTCCATTTCTTTCACCCAGTTAGGGAAGTTTTCTGTCATTATTTCTTCAAATAGCTGTTCAACATCTTGATTTTATTCACTTACGCTGATCAAATGAATATTTGGAGCCTTAATAGTATCCCATATCCTCCTTAAATTATTTTTATAGTCTTGGCATCTTTTTTATTGCCATTCTGATTGAGTGTCCTGATTGGCTTTCCTGTCCTCTAGATAGGGCATTTGATCCTTTTCTTTATTCACTTTGTTTATTACATTTAATATGCTTCTCATCTCAGATAATGTGTTCCCCATTTCAGACTAGTTCCCTCTTACAATCTCCATCTCCATTTTTATCTCTTTGTTGGAGTTCTCTACATTTCCCAAAAGTTCAGTGAGCATCTTTATAACTAGTATTTTGAACTCTGCATCTGTTAGATTACTTGACTCCATTATATCTGGATCTCTGTTCTATTCTGTCATATGGTTTCTGCTTCTTTGTCTTCCCATTTTGGCTACCTTTCTGTGTTTGTTTCTATGTCCTAAGCAAAGCTCCTAAGTCTTCTGGTCTTATTAGTGTGGATTTGTGAAGTAGGTGTCCAGTGGCACAATCCTGAGAGAGGGGTTCAGCTGCAGGCCAAATTTAGCCCAAGCCTCTACCCCCTGGGGCCACCTGTTGAAATTCAGCAAGCAATCTGCAGATGCTGTGTTGAGTCAAAGGCCGCACCAAAAACCAAGGCCAGCTGCCTCCACCAGTGTGAGTCTCAGCAAGGAGCACGTGACTCTACGAGGACACATCTGGATGTGGCTTGGGCGGGGCCCGAGTTGGGGGAGGTGGGGTTTCAGGGAATCCTCTGGGCAGAGCAACCTCTGTTATCTAGTTTGATGATGTCACAGCTATGGCGGTGCTGTGTCCATGCACTGGGAGAGGGGAGGGCTCAACAGGGAACAATGGATACCAAGGCCCTTCTGTACTGAGCAAGTCTCACCTTGGCCCTCATTTTGACAATGTCTCCCTATAAATCCCTGGTGCCCCCTGTGCACAGCTGAATTAGCACTGGTGCTCAGAGCGATCAGGTCTGTCACCGTGAAAATCCATTTGTGGATACTGCCCCTTTAAGAGGCGTCTGCTGGTGCCATAGCCTCCGTCTCACTCAGCCACTGGCGACTGAGCATCCCTGTGTTCTCGCCCCGTTCTACCTTCTGCTGTTGCAGGGTGCTTTCTTGGATTTCTTTCTAGTTGTATGGCTTGTTCATCTAGATCCCAGGCGATTTTTCCTTGCTGCTGCTCCTTGTTTCCATCACAACTTTGTTTTGGTCGCCAGAGATATGAACAGAGCTTCTATCATCTACGCCATTTTTTCTCTCCAATAACACACTTCTGAATAACCCATGAGTCAAAGAAGAAAATGAGAAAATATTTTGAACTGACTGATTGAAAATGCAACATTTTGAGATTTGAGGGATCCAGGCAAAGCAATGCTTAAAATGAAATTGATAGCTTTAAAAGCTTATATTAGAAAAGAAGAAAATTTTAAACCGGTGATCTAATCTTGTGCCTTAGAAGCCCAAAAAAGAATAAATTAAATACAAAAAAAAGGAAAATAAATTAAATAATAAAAATAAGATCTATAACCAATAAACTAGCAAAGGGACAAACAGAAGAAAAAAATCAATAAACTCGTATATCGGTTGTTTGAAAATATAATAAAATTGACAGAATTGAAAGTAAAATTGGTGAACCATAGATAGACTAATCATCACCAAATGTTGACAGGTAGTAAGTATAAATTATAACTCAGCAATTCCTCTAGGTGTTTTTCTAAGAGAAATGAAGATACATAACCAAAAGATATTTTATGTGACTGGTATAAGAATGTTGAAAGCAACTTTATTCGTAATGGCTCCAGGCTGAAAACAACTCATTTCTTCATCAGCACAATATTGCATAAACACATTTTAGAATATACGTACATGGGAACACTACTGATAATAAAAAGGGGTGAATTACTGGTCTACGCAACAACACTGGAAGAACCTGAAAAATATGATGCTGAGTGATAGAAGCTACTTTCACAAGAGAACCTAGTCTCTTTATGAAGTTCTAGAATCTCCTGAGATGTTTGAAATGCTCTGTATTTTGATAACACTGTGGACTCCCTGGGCATGCATATTCACGAAAACTCTAAACGGTAACATTTAAGATTTGTATATTTTTACTCCATGTAAATTAGACTTCAGTAAAAAAGTAAGGAGAATATTTTGAAAGCATTTTCAAATAAAACAGATTTTATAAGGTATTTAGATCATAACTTGAGTGAATTATTTCTATGAAATATCAAAATATTTTATAGTTAATTTTCTTAATATGGGGTAATCAAACTTGTTTTCAAGACCATTCTTTATTTTGATGTGGATGACACTATTTCTGTTTAATCATCTGTTGTCTGTAGTCCTTGTCTTTTTGAAAATTATTTCTGAATTGATTAAAGAAACTGCAATTTTTTTTTTCTGTCAATGAATAGCAGAAATCTTCTGAGTGCATTTTGAATATAGAGAAATGTGACTTTCCAACTCCCACCCAGGTTGCAGGGAAGGTGTATGCCATATAATATTTGCACTTCTTGGCCCCGTTGTGTTGACCTTTAATATGGTTATTCATTTTTTACTTCCAGTGCAAAAAACAAAAAAGAAAAAAAAAAGGTTCAAATGTTAAATGGAAATCACTGATTTAACTGAATTACCCTTTAAGATGCCCTTTATTTTTCACAGGTTGAAGTTACATTATGCATCTTATGAACCAACAATAAGGGTGTTACATGAGAAGCACCACACTTTACTGAAGCAGAAGATGCTGACCTCCTTACAAAGAGACAAAGCAGTTGAGCAGGTAAAGAGACTGAAAGCTACCTCAAAATTATTTTTAATAATTCGTTTTTTTATGTTATAGGTAGAAATAATGGTTTTGTTTCTAAGATAAATTTAAAAAGGTTCTCACCAATTTTCATGTTGTAAAAAAGATTCCTTTGGAAAGAGTTAGAAATAGTATTTTATTCATTTTAAACCTATAAAGATTGTTCTTAAATATTATTAAATTAAAAAAAATTATAGGAAATTATCGAAGTATAGTTAGAGGAAAAACAATCGGACATTGCAGTCAGACAAACTTGGGTTTAAATGCCAGCTTTGACAGCTATAATCATGGACCTTACTTAAGCATGTCGAACTCAGATATCTCATACATAAAGTGTAGCCACAGTAACATGCCTTTTACTATTGCTGTGAAACTTACATGAGACAATGAGTAAAATCTTCCCACAATATACTCCCAAATGAATATTTGGCACAATTAGTTATTGACTCAGTTTTCAGTCATTTTTTGCTACTGATACCCTTTTCCATTCTTTTCATTGGCCTAGGTTAGGGCAATATTGAGGAACCTCTCACACAGAATTCGAGAAAAAGTAGAAGTTTCATGGGCCACATTAAAAATATATGACAGATAATTAGAAAATATAAAACTGCAGCTATGCTTAACATTCTTTTATTTTCTAGAGTCTCATTTTTAGCCAAACTTTCATAGTCTGCCAAAACTTGCACAATGGTTCTATTCTTCCTTGAATTATTTTATTAAGATTCTTTGTGCTTGAATTTTAATTTTGTATCCTTGAATGTCTGCAGTGTATTTCATAAAATGAGTTTGATAATAGTCTATATTCTTATGGCATTATATGTCAAATCTTTAGAATTTCATTTCCTTTCTAGTTTTCATCTAACTCATCCCCCAACCTCCCAACAAGAGGCACAACTCTACATCTTGGTATACTGTGAGCTAGATTCAGGTTCTGACTTCTTATCTTGCTACTGGGCCAGATTAGACTTTTGTTACCCATCTTATTCTCCTTATCACCCTAGTCTCATGCTTATCTCCCTGTTACCTTTCCCCAGAGAAGAATTCATCAGTGACCTGACTTACATTCCCAAGTGACTACGTGTACTTTGGCAGCTCTCACAGACCACCCAGACTGAGTTTCACTGTCCAAGGATACCAGCGCCTTCCTGGTGTCCATGCTGGCAAGTGCCTATACTCCCCTCCAGATTGTTAACTTTTACATCTGCAACCTGGCCAGCACTGGATCTGTCACTCATATTCTGTATGATTAGGGCTAAGTGATCTTCCTGGAAAGAGCAGTAGTTCCTCTCTCTAATATGAGGGAAATTTCTGAGGTTAGATCAAAGGTCATCTTGAGAACATATTTAGGCCACATACAGTCTAGATTGCTCTTCACTGGTTGAGTTAAAAGAGCTAAGGATTGGGAGTGGTAGGTGTGAGTCCCAGCTGTGCTGCAAAGTAGCCATGTAGACATTCAGGTCATTTTACGTATATATCTGCTTTCTCTCCTGTTAAACAGAGATAAACTTAACTTGCTTTATAGTTGATATTTAGCTAAAAGGAAAACATGTTTAAAAAATTCAAATTGCTCTTTCTATGAGGACCTGTTGAATTTTACACACTACTTTCAGATGTATCTTCATTATCTGGGAATTATTTTGTCCTTGAAACCCTACTCCTGCTGAAGGCAAAAGCAAACATAAGCTGCTGTTAAAAACTAGTCAGATCTTTCTGGTTTAAAACAATCTCTTTGAGTTAACACAGGGTGTTTGAATGTCACATTAATGTTTAGTTTAAACATAACTATCAGTGTTAATTTTCTGCCTTCAAATGGCATCCTTTTCTCCTCATTCTTTCCTAGGTGGTTCCTAGAACAAGGGCACTTATGTATCCATAAAGCCTGCAATCTACATGATGTCCTTTTGCCCTTTACTTTCTAGTGTAGTGTGACTGGTATGGTCATATTCCTGGTGTTGAGGTACATGATTCTGGATGTTCTTTTGAGTTCAGTTTCCCTAGACTGTTCCCTGAAAAGCTAGGAGCAAGTATAGGTTGTACTTAGAGTATTCCTGAACTATATGGCTTTATGTGTCTTTTGCTTCCAACTAGCTTCACTTAGATTTTTAGTTTGACAGGTGAACCAGATCACTCAAATCTTACCCTCTTGCTTTTTCTTCCTGTTAGGCACAGAATGCTTTATGCTTCTTTGTTCTGTTAGATGGGATATCTTTCTGTTCTCATCTATGTTACTGGTAACTCTACACCCCCATTTGTCCTAGTAGTCCTAATTTATACCTGTTGTCACAGGGTATTTATTAATAGCTTTCATTTTATTCTAAAAATATTCAATTTAGAAAATACTAATGTGGAAATTCTAAAGAGTTCATTTCTTGTTATCTAAAAACACTTAGGATTTATGAGTAGCTTTCCTCTCTCTGTCAAATCTGCTGTTCAAGATGGTAGATTGACTATGATTTGAGACAGTCGGTTTGAGTAGGAGATGTCGTCTACCACCATAGGTTTTACTATGGGCAATGCTAATACTGGACATTCGGATGCTCTTTTAGCTCTGTTTTAATTTTATCAGTGGAAACTGGATGTAGCAGCTGCCATTCTCAAGATGAATTCTGTGTTGTAAATGATTCCTCACATCACCAGATTTTGTTTAAGATCTAAAATGGGTGCCCATGAATGATGGAGCCTATGTAGTATTGTTAGTATCCTCGTTACAAGAAAGGCTGGTAATATCTGATATCTATGGTGAAAGATGGGACTCATGAGTCACTAAAGCCAAGGTTCTGAGTGACCAAAATGACTATCAGTTATCCCTTACATCGGTCTAACCCTAGGACCAATTAGCATATTCTTTAAGACAGAGAATATAATCTCAGTACTATCAGCTCTGTCTTTGGAAAACAAACTAAGACGACCATTTTATGAGCTGAACCTTTTTGGGAAACCTTCATACAAAGAATGATTTCTTACCAACACAGTCTTTTTTTTTTTTTTCTTTTCTTCTGTTGGAGCATTCTATTAGGTATACCATGGGTAGACAGCCATGGATTAGCCTTTTAACTTGAATTGAGTAGTGTGTCATGAAGCTGTAGAATGAATTTATTGTGAAGATATATTGAAATATAAGTGAAAAGATATTAATATATATGAAAAGTTCCTCTGTGATCCAGTATGAACTATATCACTTTTAATGCTTATTTCTTCATTATGTCTTTCAGTGTTGTGCTGATGTAGTTATACTCTGAGAATTCATTTCTAACCAGACTTTTAGGATGTGAGCTTAGAGTAGTAAGAAGTATCTTTCTATCTGGATTCCTAATCATCACTTCCTTAGAAACCTTATTTTAATGAGCATTGAGCTCATTATATTTCTCTTTAAAGATTATAGACCTCTCAAATACCTTGCATGAAACAGAGTTAGAATTTATAATTTCTAAATGCCAATCAGTTTGTATATAGAAGAGTGAAAGTATGATGTGAGATGACAAAAATTTGATAAATGTTTTCAAATTCTTTTGGTTAATAATAAAATAGCAACTTTTATATTCATTTAAATCTTTTGGAAAAATCTATAATTTATTTTAATTTCTATGAATGCCCTAAATTCTGAATTAGAGCTTCATCTTTGAAAAACGATAAAACTTAATTATTTGTTAGTATGCATATGTATAAAATAAATTATATTTTATCTTTTTTGGATCATGGGGCTGCAACGCAGGAGATATTCTGAAAAATATACATATATATTTTCTAGGTCTGTTGGCTGAGAGGGTCTAGAAGCGATTGTACTCCAGTAACAACGGGTATATCCCGTGCTCAGGTATCTGTTTCTAATACTATTCTTCAATAAAAGGAGGGAGAAAGACAGAGAGACAGACAGAGAGTTGGGGGAGGGAGGAGAGAGTGTGAGAGAGAGAACTCAACCAAAAAAAATGGGTACGTCAGAGAACAAAGGAACAGTTGTGGCCACCTACAGAAGTAGATGGACTGGCAACCAAATTTAGTTGAATATCAAGCCTGATGATGCCATACATACACCAAGAGGGTATGAAAACATTTATTATTTACATGTTTGACTTCTCTAGGGAGAATAGCACATGCCTACCATGTAGGTTTGAAATGGCCAATAAAGCAAGGAAAGTAGACTGGCTTGGGGTTTTTATTGTGGTTAGGATTAGGGGCCAGGGCGAGAGTTCCCATGTGCAAGGAGAGACTTGTATTGTTTGACTTTTCCATTGGTGCCAAAGGAGGGAGCATCCAGGCCTTCTCAGCTTGCCCAGATATGGGGCACAAAGGGAAGTGGGTGGGGTAAGGCTTAAAAGCTGTTTTTTAGCAGTCAAATATCAAAAAATGGAGTCAGATTAATTAATTACAGGAATCATTCTGAAAGAGCTCCCAATGGTCTAATTTAGAACAATTTGAGCAAGAAAATAATGTAGTATTGGATTATAATTCAGAGTACAAAATAAATGTCTATGAGTTCATAATCATATAGATAAATGGGGGAGGAAAAAATAAAAGGGAGAAGAAAAATATCTTTTTCAAAGAAGAATCTCAAATGGCATAGCTTTCTTTCAAGGAGGTAGAGCTTACTGTTTAGTCCTGCCTGTACTTAATGACTTGCTTCCAAAAGTACAGTGGAAATGGGGAAAAAATAACTCTACAGTGGAGAAACCTGGTAAATACAACTTAAGGAAGGTGATCAAAGTTGATAATTATCAGCATTTAATGATGGTGATTAAATGTACCCTCGATGTTATGTGCTAATAATGGCACTTCTCTGTGGCCTTCCTCTCTCAAATCTATAACTCCAATTTAACCACGAGAAAACCTCAGACAAGCCCAAATTTCTGGACATTCTGCAACATATTACTCACCAGTACTTCTCAGTGCACAATGACTTAATGTAAGGTCATGTCCTGGATGGGATCTTGGAACAGAAAAAAGATATTAGGAAAACATTAATGAAATTAGAATAAAATAGGGACTTTGTTAATAATGTTGTATCAATATCTGTACATATTTTGTGACAGATATGCCATGATAATGCATGATATTAACGGAGAATAGAGTGCAGGGTGTAAAGGTACTATATTTGCAAATTTTATGTAAATTTCACACTATTTTAAATAAGAGGAGCATTTAAAAATTTTATAATTTGCTTGGCATTCCAGAATAGATATAAATATTTTACTTTTTTTTTTACTCAGACATTTCATGAGCACTAATCTATAGGTTATAATTTATTATCTATTGTTTTCTAATAATAAGAAATGTTACTACTCAGTGAAAGTAGAAAAATGTATATATCTGTATATAATTAAACAGATGGTATTTTGCATTGGAATAATCATCTACAATGAGAGATGAGATATCTTTTTAAGGTAGGAATTTTAGTTTAAGTCTATTGTTTAGGAAATATAGGTGAATGGTATGCCATTGAACTAATAAATGTTCTTAATTATAAGTTATGTTTAATAAAACAAGGAATGTCTATGGGTGGGAAATGAGCCAAGAGTTTTAGGAAAAACAACAGTTTCTTCATTTTTTACTTCCCAACTAATACCTCATCTTTTATGGACGAAAAGATGAATTAAGTTGTTGTGAAACAATATCAATAGAAGAGAAATCTCTCTCGAAATGGAGATATGAATAATTATTATTCAAAGCGTGCAATGAGTATTGAGTCCAGAAACTATGCTGTAAAATAAATGTTTCAGATGCTTACCCGTAATGGATGCTTAATAATTGGTTTGTGGAATTGAATTTACATTTAAACGTATGTTTTTCTTTTGTTGCCATTCATGTTTAAAATTTTTAGATACATAAGAATTAATCTAATACAGATGAATATTTTTTATATTTTGTAATCAATATTTAAACATTATATTTTTAAACCTTTTTTGAGTCATTTAATATATAACCCTATAACTTTTGGACTTTATTTTTTAGATTTCTAGACATTCAGCAACTGCAAGGCATATGGAACCACAGCAAAGTTACCATTCTCCTGAAATTAGAGGTAAAAGTAAAATGTGGTAAAACTCTAATATCGGTTCGTGATTTCTCAACCTTATAAGAGCTCAAAATTGTAGAGATATTTAAAAGCGAATAAATGGTGTTATAACTATTTCATAAGTTAAGATGTTAGTGAAAAGACTAAGAGGAAATATAGATATGATGCTGTATAGATTAATTTTAGAGAAAAATATGAGTAAACCATAATAGGAGGATTTCTGCTTCTGGCTATGATGTGAGTACCTGGTAGCAGACTAACCTTCTCCCCATAAATAACTCTAAAACTAACTATGTATATGAGGCAACTACTTTTAGACATTGGAAAACAGCACAAGTTACAGAAGGAAAGTGACAGAAGGAAAATTTATAAGTCGAGCACCATGGCTTTGTGCCTGGGGAATTCTCCATACTCTCTGTGGAGATGGAGACCAAGAGGAGCATGGCAGTCCTGCATGAACTGAAGGGGCAAGTTGTTGAAGCAGCTAGAATCTGTAGGAAAGGGCACCAGGTAAGAGGATGCTACAGTGAGCAGTGGCCCAGTTTGTGAGGCAGTTTACTGTGAGTCAGCTGGCTTACACATGCAAGACTGAGACTTATCACAGAGGGAGGGAGAGTAGATTCTACAGGACTAAGATGAGACCAGGGAATATAGAGACAAAGCAGTTATGGGAGACGTTGGAGCTCTAGCCACACCTGGATGAATAGTCCTCTTTAACACTTTGGTAACGCCATATTAACATTCATAATCCTGTATTCATCAAATAAAACCAAAACAAAGCTTACAGAGAATTCCTAGAGGAAAGAGGGTTTAGATTTTGTCAAGTTAGAGAACCTTGAGAAATATTTATGGCTTTCCATGGATCCACCCTAACAAAACATATAATTAAACCTCAAAATTCAAGTTGATGATCAAAAAATTAAACTGCCTGCCAGAACAAAAATCTATACCTTTCAGAGGAAGACAGTTGTCCAGAGTCTTTATAATCTGTCATCTATACAATTAAAATTTTTCTAAAAACATTATAGAAACAGGAAAAAATGATCTACAATAAGACAAAAAGCAATCAATAGAAGACTACACTGATAAGGTCCAGGCTGGATGTAGCATATAAAAATGTTAAACAAGCTATTTGCAGTATGACCAAAGACTTAGAAGAAAATATGACATCGATCATTGAAGAGACAGGAAATCTTGGCACATAAATGGAAACAAAAAAATAAAGGAAATAGAAATTCTAGTACTGAAAACTAACTAAAATGAAAATTTCATATTTCACAACAGATTGGAGATGACAGAAATATCAGTAAATTTTAAGAGTCAATAAAAATAATCTATTATGAAGAATATATAGAAAAAATACTGAAGGAAAATTTGCCGACTTAATATACATGTAATTAGAGTCCCCAAGGAGAAAAGAATGAGAACGGGGCATAAAAATATTTAAATGAAAGATGACCTAAAATTTTCCAAAATTGATGTAAAACATCAACTTATACATCCAAAAAAAAGGCAACTAACTGTGAACACAAAGAAAGTCATGGCTAGATGCATTATATTCAAACTGTTGAAAATTTAAGTGAGAAAATTTCGAAAGCAGCCAAGAGAGCAAAAACATACAGGGGAACAATAATACAAATAAAGGCTAGTTTCACATCAGAAACAATGAAAGCTGGAAACAATGAAATTTTTAAAATGTGGGAAAATTTTAACTCAGAATTTTACGTACAGTAAGAGTATCCTTCAAAAATTAGGGTGAAATGTAGACATTTTAATGTAAATGAAAGCTGAGAGCTTTTGTTGCAAGCTGTTTTGAAGTACAAGAAATACTAAAGGATTTTCTTTGGGCTGAAAGAAGTATGCCAGAAGGAAACTCAAATCTACAGAATTGAATATAGAGATTTAGAAATGTTAAATTCCAGTTAATTTAAAGAGCGAGTTTTTCTCTTCTTAATTTTCTTAAAAGAAAGTGACCGATAAAAATTAGGTAAAGTTTATAAGGTATGTAAAAGATAAGAAAATAATTATGGGGTGGTGCAGATGTTTTGTATCTTGATTTTGATGGTGGTTATATGCCTATTTAGCTTTGTCAAAACTTCCCCAACTCTGTACTTAAAATGTATGCATTTTATTGTATGTAAATAATACCTCAATAAAGTTGATTTAAAAAAGAATGATGGGAAACTCTAAAATATAGAAAGACTGAAAAATGGTGAATTTTCTTAATAAGCATAATATCCTGTTATTTGCAGATGACTATTCATTGTGTTCTCTAATTAAGGTTTAGAAGAAATATGTAGCATTCTTATGTTTAAAAAGTTTTTCTTAGCCTTGATTCAGTATTTCCTTTTTTAACATTTTTATGTTAAAGAACTATCAGTTATACTCAGTGATGCCTAAAGAGATTGTACACAGGGATGTTCAATGCAGTCCTATCTATAGTGACAAAACAATGCAAGTAGTCTTTTTTGTGTGTGTAATAAAATGTTATTTTATTTATTTTTATTACAGTTAACAAAATCTAGTAAGTTTTAAGTGTACAATTCAACAGTAAGGCATATGTTTTGCATTGTGTGTTAACTGCCCACAGTTAGATTTCTTTCTTTCACCACGTATTTGACCCTTTTTACCCCACCTACCTCCCTCCTCCCCCTACCTCCCACCCTCTGGTAAACATTAGTCTGTTGTCCATATTCATGAATCTCTGTTTGTCCTGTGTGTTGCTTTTAGGTTTATATCCCACATAAAAGTGATACGTGGTTTTCAAGTGAATGTTTAAATATAGTTGACCATACAATACTAGAAAGTCTTTAAAAATCATACATAAGAAAGTGCTCATGTTATAATGTTAATATATTGTTAATAAATAAAAACATGTAGTATGAGGGTGTGTTTGTTAAATGATTGGAGAATGCACAACAAAATGTTTACATAGTTTTCTACATTTTTTGCTTAATACATTCAAATATGTATGTTTATATCAAAAAATTATTTGTTTTATATGTAGATAACTTTTAAGAATATAATCAGATATAAATATAAAAGGATGGTATGAAACTATCATAATCTTAGAAACTCTAGCTCCCCAAATGACCAAAGATTGTGAAAAAGAATATAGAAAAGGCTTAAAGGTTGAGAAACTTTGTGCATTGGGTTGATGCTTTCATTAGTTAACCTCTAATGCTACATTCTACCCTAGTAATTTACAATTTTATGTGTTTATCCTTGACATCTCTATTAAAATAAACTGATGGTTTATAGATTATTCCTTTATGAAATCATCTCCTGGTATGTAATATAATTACAAAATGAACACATGTTTTTCTAGACTGACATTTATAAATTACTTTGAAGATGAAGTTTGTAATTATATTTTGATCTGTGATATTTTGAAGTGCTTTTGTTCAAAAAGAATACATTCCCATTCAACATGAAGAAATAAGTTCTTTTAGCTGATTAATCCTAGTTACCTGAATAAAACTAATTTCTTAAATTCTGTGCTGAGTAAGTATTGTGCTGCTCGTAGACATGCACTCTAGATTTAGATATGAGACTTGCAGTGTCTTTTCCTAAGCTTCTGGTGTCAGCATTTGGCTGTGTGATCTCAGCATCTGTCATCCCTCTGATTGCCTGATCAACTTGGAACCTTACTTAGCTGGGACTGTAACTTAAAAAGAAGTCGACTTTATTGGTTAAGTGGTTGTTCTTCATAAAGCCTGTTGTCCGTAACAATAATTTTCATATATTTAATATTCTCCCTCTTCAAGTGCTTGTTTTAGTTTAATTAAAATTTTTTTTTAACTGTCTCTCTTTCTGTCATCCATATATTCATCCATTCATTTATTTTGGGCAGAGATTGGTTTGGCAGTAGAGATTCTTCAGATTAAAATCTTATTCATTGTATAATTAAGGAACAATGAATTGATTGTCATTTACTCTGAACTTTGGGAAAAAGACTAATTAATATTTAATTCATTCTTAGGGAACAAGACAAAAGTTGGACTCAATTGGAGTATTGTTATCAAAGAATTTTAAACATTACATTTTTGAAATAAAGTGGCATGCTAATTTTAAAATTACAAAATATATTTAAAATGTTAACCATAGTTGCTGCCACCCAGAGAGACTATTATTAATACTTTAGAACTCAACTTTCTCAACTGAAAATGTTTTTAAATTGTACATTTATTCTTGTATGGTGTGTAGAATAATAGACAAATTCCTAAGAGAAACTATGAAATGATGAATTATTATTGACTAGATATTTGAAGTGACAGTTTTGTATTATGTTTTTCTTACTATGAAAAGTAATATGTATCAAATATTTATAAGAAACTACACAGAAAACACTTTAGTATTACATATTATGAGATAAAACTTTTTGTGCAAATTACTTAAAATTATTTCAAAAAGTTTGTGAACATGCTGGTTTTGATTTTATGTTTGTTAGTCATTAAATTGTATTACTTTGGTTTATTATAAGGTTACAATTGAATGTAGTAGTGTCTATTTCCAAAGCAGGTTATAAAGATACATACAATTATATTTTAATACAGCTTGTAATTTATAATAGGAAATTATGAATTCAAGATGAACAGCTAGAAATTGGAAATGTTTGATGAGGTGAAAAACTGAAAGCTCGCTTTAGAGCTTCACAGAAGAAATAGATATCATATGTAGTAAACAAATTATTTTTTAAGGTTTTTAGTTTAATTAATTTATGCTTTTATGTTGGGCATTTTGTTGCTGTTCAAAATTGCATTACTAGATGCTAGTTTTGTATGACTGTATGGAATATATGGTCTAGTTTATTTTATTTTTTATTTAATTTTTTTTCTGGTATTAGAATTTCGTACTTTATTCTCAATTCTCAAAATAAACCATGTGATGAGTGTCGATATTGTCTTTACTTTTACAATATAACTTCTTATCTAAGTCAAATATATCAGAGTAGGAAAAGTTAGAATTCTACAAGGTGTACTATGAAAACAAGAGTCTCTTCTTCCTACGTATGTATCCAATTTTTTGCACTCACCAGGAGCAGCTATTTAAACTTTTTTAGATATTTCTTTTAGTATTTAACTATATATTTCTTCCTCTCCCCCCAAAAATGTTTATACAACTAATTTTCAATTTTCAGTCTTGGATGTTGTATCTTGACTTTCTACTATGGAAGATGAATATTCAGATCTTTCAAGCTGCTCTCCTTTTGACTATGCACATAACTGCTAGGTTAATATTCTATGTTTGCATTATTATGTCCATGTAAATATGGACAGCTAAGCCATGAATATTATCTTCCTGGTATAACTTGCTCTTTTCCTGAAGTTAATAATTGCCTTTTATTTATTTATTCATAGACTTTCAACTAATCTTATTTGAACCTCACCTATACCCTCATTTTAGGGCTACCTGGCACCTCTAATTCCAGTCTTTCTGCAGTTGTGTAGTGTGAAGCAACTTGCTTCTTTCCTTTCCCTACTTCTAAGGTTTTACTTTTCTTCATTCTGCTAAATCAATTACTGCTAATCCATTTGCTTTTTTTTTTTTTTACTGTTTTATTTTATTATTTTTATTTATTTTTTATGGTTAACAAAATCTGATAAGTTTTAGCTATACATTTTAACAGTAAGGCATATATATATTTACATTGTGTGTTCACTTCCCATAGTTAGATTTCTTTCAGTCATCACATATTTGACCCCTTTTACCCATCTTCCTCCCTCTTCCCCCCTACCCTCTGGTATATGGTCTAGTTTAGAAAGAGATCCTATCATTTCAAAAATAACATCTTCGCCTTTGCCTCTGTTACCTTTTTCTGAATTCCAGTTAGATATGTGCTTGATCTCATTTTAGCTTACAAGTGTCCTAATCTCTTAGATATTTTCTATTTATATCTCTGGTCTAAATATTGGATAATTTCTTCAAAACCTCTTTTTTCCCCATAAAATAAT
The DNA here is from genome assembly GCF_902729225.1 of Pteropus medius. Lineage (NCBI taxonomy): Eukaryota > Metazoa > Chordata > Mammalia > Chiroptera > Pteropodidae > Pteropus > Pteropus medius. The sequence goes on from NW_024351729.1 coordinate 18,694,821, forward strand.
TCTCTTTTCAGCTGTTTACAAGGAAGTTTGGGACTGGCACAATGTAGGTACTTAACTATGTATTTGTTAATTGAACATATTCATGCATTTCTGACATTTAACCAGGGGCCTGAACATGTTTAGTTAACATTGGTTGAATGTGTGCATACATGAAGGAATGGTTGAATGAGTGAAATTTAGCACTGGAGGTACAATAAATACAGTTTTTGTAAGTGAAAATGTGTTTTTGTTTGTTTATTTGATGTTTGCTTTATTTCTCTATTGTATCTTCCTTAAGATGTTGATTGTGCCCAAGTAACATTGGAAAACTGCATAGTGACAGTTAGTACTATAGACCTTGTCATTATTGACATGCATGAGATGATAAGCGTGAGGATGCTGTGATAGAGACAAGGACTTTGCTAGTATATTACTAAACATTAAGAAGTGTTATATGGAATTTGAGATTTATATGCACTTAACCATGAATGTAACACAGACTTTAATGTTTGAGCCTCTCATTTGTTCTATAAATCTTTGTATAAGTAACTGATGTTTGTCTGATGGAGAGCATAAATCAGGTTTAGTTGTTCTTCCTACATTGAGAAATAATTAAGAAGTGTTATTTCTCTGCTAATTCCACATACATTCTGCAATGTTTAGTCTCGTGTTTTAGTTCCAAATGTTTTATTTTTTCCTAAAATATTATTAAAGTGTGAACTATTATAATTTCATTTTGCTTATGGAACAACTATATGTCATAAATCAAATCTTTTTTGGTTTTCAACTTTCATTTTTTATCCATACCATTTTTTTCGTGCTTTTTATTTTACTTCTCTTATGAATTCTTGCTTAGTAATGTTTTGCATAATACCTGAGATCTGCTCGTATTCCTAAAACTATCTACTGGAATCCTGAGTTTCTACTTTCTTCCTTGTAGATATTACTGTACAGATTCCCCTCATATATAAAAGGGAACAAAAGGTAGTGACCTTCACAGGATTATTGATAGGATTTTATAAAATAGTAAGTGTCAGTTGTTTATACTGGTGTCTGTTATAGTGTAAAAGATCAATGAGGCATAAATGCTAATTATTATTATTTTAAATTATTATCATTATTAGTTTGTCACCCTTGGTCGTTGAAGAGGAAATACAATAAGAGATTTGAAGTGAAACATTTTCCTTAATCTAACTGATTGTTGCCTTTCCCCCACAGTTTGACTTCCCAGATGCAGTGGGGCTCAACTTATAGCACCATTGAGGGAAGACAGGCAGTCTGAAAATCCACGTGTTTGAAATCTTTCAAGTATTTCCATGAGAACTAAGTTACGCAACATTCTGTTTTTATGTTATTGTGAGGGTTATGTTGAGGATTTTCTCTTTTGTCTGGAATAGGTAACAAATAGGAAAAATTAATTGGATCAGTAACGAAACTAAATGCCAGCCATGTGTCTCCTCACCTTAATAACCTCAGGATTCTTTGAGAGCCTTGATATTGAAACCAACTCGATATTTTTGTGTCCATCATCTTTTCTCTATTGCAGATCTAGATTTATTATTTAAAATGTTGTGTTATTTAGCTTATGAGTTAATGATTATAAAACTTTATTAGTTATTTGAAATCAGCTTGCTATTTAGAAATACAGGGGGAAATTATGTATATTTAAACATGTATATGTATATGGAAAGATGGGAAAAAGGTTTTTTCTATCACTTTTAGTTTTCCCTCAGATGATTGCATTAGAACTGCTGTTTATATCCAGGAGAGTTTGGAGACCAGTGTTACAACTATATTGGAATATTACTCTGTGTTTTTTGTTTTTCTCAACATTGAGAAACAGAATAATATTTTATTAATATAATATTCTTTTAAAAATCTCTTATTATCCAGTTCCACTTGGGAAATTTTGTTATTACTTACCATTCTCTCCTCTTCACCTTTGTTTATAAACACTAAACCTCACACTAACAGGAATATGGATACAGTGTAAGTGGAGATTGGCTTCCGTGCTTTCTAACTGGCTCGTCACGCCATTTCACTAACCTTGCAGTAATGCCGTCCTGCATTTTTGGAAAATGAATTTGAAACTTCACTTACAATGTTTTGGTATGATGTTACTGTTATTAGTTTAAAAATAAAGGTATCATGACTTTGGCTTTCATATTTTTGGTTATATTTCTTACAGAGAAGCAGTATAAATATTAAGAATAAATGTTATTATCTTGTAGTTGTTCCAGGTTGTGAAAAGGAAAACACACCAGAAGGTCCTGCTCAGAAAGGTCTTCATGAAGCCAAGGAACAAAACAAATGTAAAACAAAGATAAAAAATAATACAAAGGTATGGTATTTATTTTTGTTTCCGTTAATTCATAATTAACTCTCAGATCTTCAGATCCATGGACTCATAGGGTATAATTATTTTACTGGAAAAGGAATTTAGAAGTTATGTACACTGAGCCCCTTGGTTTATAGATGGCAGATGGATGTCCTTAAATGTTATGTAACTAATTAATTGAGGGACACAAACTATTTAGTGGCAGAAACAGGTCTGCCAATGGATAACTCTGCCATATATCTCAACTTAATCGTGGCCATGTCTGCTCACCTGCTCACATTTCTGCCAAAAATTACCTCTGTCTAAAAGAAGTAACTAACTCCCAGGTTATCCCTTATTTCCTATCTCTTAGGGTAACTTCACACTTTTCTTAGTCTTCTTCAAAAGTAGAATGGAAAGAATTATGTCCCATTTAAGAATCTCCTTATATCTGAGTCCCTTTGCAATCAGACTGATAGTTAAAATCTTCGGTAATGATTAAAGAAAAAATGATATTAAAAATGTCTGGTGAGACAAAGAGTTCAAAAATGAGGAAAATTACATAAAACCTGCGAGGAGTTTTAGCTTCTTCTTATGAAAATTGCATAAAAGTCTAGTTGAGGTAATGAATTTTTTCATGAAGTGGTTGTTTGAGTTCCAAAATATCTGGCATTTATTTAAAAATGAACACATTTACAATTATAATAGCTTTTTAGTAGTAGTAATTCTATAAGAACAAGATTTTTATGAATTCAAATATTATTAAAAGTCATTTACTTAGCAAATGTTAATAACATAATTTCTTCTCAAAGATATGCACTGGAGTTTAGTATTGTATATAATATTCAAATAAAATACATACTAAACACTTAGGTTATATACTAAGGCTTTGATAATCACTTTTTTGGTGATATTCAGATTAGTACTTTACAGTTCCTCTATTATCATTGTTAATTTATGGATTTATGGTATTTATGATAGATCCCCTTTTCTAGTCAGCCTGTCTCCAGCTTCTCTTCATGCCAACAACCTCCTGTCAGGACAGATCTTCGCTTTTTGCCACCATAAAGCTTTTCCACTCCTCCAGCTGCCTTTAATTTGAGTCTCGGCCAAATTCAGGCAGTGGTGGTGGATGACTGTTGCTGTCAGTAAATTGTGCTTGTTCTAATTTGAATAATCTTTGCTTATATCCACAGAGGTTATTAGTTCATTGAGCAAATAAAGCACTCAGAACAATAAAAAATAATAAGAGTGAAGGATTTTGGGTGTGATGATAGTGATTGTCATTAGGAACGTTTTCATCTTCCAATGACATAGGCATTCTCTTTCAGGTAGTAAGTCATACTTAGAAATGGTTTCTTCATTCATTCACTAAGTGCTTATGACTTGTAAGACTTTACATTAATAATGCAATGTTGGCTTCTTAGGTGGCAAAAAGCTACTAAAATATAGGAAAAATACCTTACATAATTATTCATAGTATGTTCTTTTTTGGTTTTGCATTAAAATGTTAAATATAACACCTACATCATAGAAAAATGTAGGCCTTACAAAAGAGCTAAAGTGAAGAATAAAGTGAATTCTTTCTCCCTTCATTCACTGACTAACCATTTTTACTAATATTTCTTCTTTTAATTTTTTTATTTTCCTGCAAGTTTGTACTCTTTGACCAACATCTCCTCAATTCCCCAACCCTACTGCCGCTGGTGACCACAATTTTTCCATCTGTTTCTATAAGTTTGTTTTTTTAGATTCCACATGTAAATGGTATCATACGGTATCTGTCTTTCTCTTCCTGACTTGACTTCATTTAACATAATACCCTAAAAGCCCATCCGTATTGTCACAAACAGTAGAATATTTTTTCTCATGCCTGAATAATATCCCATTCCATTGTGTGTGTCTCTATGAGTATGTGTGTGCACGTGTGCGCCATATCTTGTTTATGCATTCATCCACTGACAGACAGGTAGGTTGTTTGCATATCTTGGATACTGTGCATAATGCTTTGGTGAACATGAGTGCAACTATCTCTTTGAGATCCAGTTTTCATTACCTTTGGAAATATATCTAAAAGTGGGATTGTTGGATCATATAGCAGCCCTATTTTTAAGTTTCTGAGAGACCTCCATGCTCTTTTCCATAGTGTCTGCACAAATTTACATTCCTACCAACAGTGGACAAAGGTTCTCTTTTCTCCCCATCCTCGCCAATACTTGTTATCTCTTGTCTTAGTGTCAAGTGATATCTCATTGTAGTTTTGATTTCCATTCCCCTGATGCTTATCCACGTTTAACATTTTTTCACATACCTGTTGGTCATTGGTAGTCTTTTTTGGGCAAATGTCTACTCAGTTCTTCTTTACATATTTTAGATTTTTTTTTGTTATTATATGAGTTTTTAAATATATATTTAGATATTTACCCTTTATTAGATATGTGGATTGCAAATATTTTCTCTCATTTTATAGGTTGCCTTTCATTTTCTTCATTTTTTTTTTTGTTGTGCAGATTTTTAGTTCGATGTAGTCCCACTTGTATTTTTCTTTTGTTGCTTGTGCTTTTGGTGTCATATAAAAAAACTCATTGATAAGACCAATATCATGCAGCTTTTTCTCTATGTTTTTTTCTAAGAGTTTGGTAGTTTTAGGCCTTTTGTTTAAGTTTTAATCCATTTTGAGTTCATTTTTGTGAGTGGTATAAGATAGGGCTCCAATTTTATTTTCTTTTGTGTGGTAATCCAGTTTCCTCAAAACCATTTATTGAACCATTGAGTATTCTTGGCTCTTTTGTGAAATATCTGTTGACTTTATGTGTAGGAGGTTATTTCTGGGCTCCCTATTCTATTCCATTTGTCTATGTGTCTGTTTTTATGTTGATGCCATACCATTTTGATTTAGCTTTGTAGTATAGTTTTAAATCAGAAATGTGATGTCCCCAGCCTTGTTCTTCTTTCTTAGGATTGCTTTAGCTATTTGAGTTCTTTTGTGGTTCTATATAAATTTTAGATTTTTTTTCCTTCTCTGTGAAAAATGCCTTTGGAATTTTGATAAGGATTGCACTGAATCTGTATATAGTGTTATGTAAGGGTTCATAGGACCAAGAGACTGTAGAAAAGAGCCCCAACCTCCATTAAGATTAATAAACATTAAGTGTTTATTAAGGGAACTTACATATGGGGCCCATCCCCAGCAGCAGCGAGAAGGCATGGATATTGTCTGTGCTGCATGTCATGTGCAAAGGGGTTACATATACATAGGACAAGGCAGGATGGAAGGGGTACTGGAGCATGACCTGTCCCAGATTAGTGTAAAATGCCTTACATGTTTGTATCCAGGTTAGGGCTACAGTCTGTTCTAGGAAACAGCAAAAACCATGCTGTGGGAAATAAGGAAGTGGTTGATTGGACAGTCTTTGAGGGGATTTTCAGAAAGTAGTTTCTGTTCTGGCCAGGGTCTAGGTGGTGGGGCCAACAGTGGTCAGGCAGTGGTTATGTCATGGAATAGTATCTCCTCCACAGATGGCTTTTGACAGTATGGACATTTTAACAATATTAATCTGGTCCGTGAATATAGAATATCTTTCATTTTCGTTTTCAATTTCTTTCATCAATGTCATAGTTTTTATTATACAGCTCATTATCTTCTTGGTTAAATTTCTAAGTATTTTATTGTTTTTGATGCTATCGTGAATGAGATTGCTTTCTTTATTTTTCGGATATTTCATTATTAGTGTACAGAAACACAATAGATTTCTGTATGTTGATTTTTTATCCTATAACTTAATTTGTTGAATAGTTCTAACAGTTTTTTTGTTGAACCTTTAGGATTTTTAATTAAATGCAAGTAAAGACAGTTTTTCTTCTTTCTTTCTGGTTTGGTTGCCTTTCATTTATCTTGCCTGATTGCTCTAATAGGACTTCCAGTACCATGTTGCATAAGAGTGATGAGACTGGGCACCTTTTTCTTCTTCCTGATCTTAGAGAAAAAACTTTCAACCTTTCACTGTTTAGTATGATGTTAGCATTGCATTTCTTATATATGGCCTTTATTATGTTGAGGTATATTTCTTATATACACAATTTGTGGAAGATTTTTATCATGAAAGGATATAGAACTTTGTCAGTTTTTTTCTTCTATTGAGATGATCATATGATTTTTTTTTTTTTTAATGCCTACAGCACTTGGTCTTCCTAGGTGGTCTCCCATTTAAGTACTAACCAGGCCCGACCCTGCTTAGCTTCCAAGATCAAATGGGATTGGGCGTGTTCAGGGCGGCATGGCTGTAGACTAATCATATGCTTTTTATCTTTCATTTTATTACTGTGATATCGCATTTATTGATTTCCTTATGTTGAACCATCCTTACATCCCAGGGATAAATCCTACTTGATCATGGTGTATGATCCTTTTAGTGTATTGTTTAATTCAGTTTGCTAATATTTCACTGAGAATTTTTGCATTTGTATTCATCAGAGATATTGGCCTACAGTTTTCTTGTAGTGTCCTGTTCTGGTTTTGGTATTAGGGTAATGCTGGGCCTGTAAAATGTGTTTGAGAGTGTTCCATCCTCTGATTATTTGGAAGAGTTTGAGAAGGATTGGCATTAATTATTTAAATGTTTGGTAGAATTCACCAGAGAAACCTTTTGGTTCTGGACTTTTCTGTATTGAGAGGTTTTCGATTACTGATTCATTCTCCTTACTTGTATTTGTCTATTCAGATTTTCTGTTTTGTTGTTATTGTTGTTGTTGTTTATGATTCAGTCTTGGTAGGTTGTATATTTCTTGGAATTTATTCATTTCTTCTAGATCATCCAATTTGTTGGTATATATTTGTTCATAGTAATCTCTTATGATCCTATATATTTCTGTGTTCTTGGTTGTAATTAATCTTTAATTTTTGATTGTATTTATTTGAGTCTTCTCTTTTTTTCTTTTTCTAGCTAAAGGTTTGTCAATTTTGTTTATCTTTTCAAAAAGTGATGCTCAGTTTTCTGCTTTCTAAGAGCACAAGGAACTCATTTTGAAGTTTCATTTGCAGAACAAATTTACTTAAGTTAAATGTTTATTTTGGTTGTAGATGGGGGATATGGTGGAGATTCTGGGTGCCTTTCTAAACTGGTCTTTATGGACTACCTTAGCATCCTCCTAGACTGTCATTCAATAGTTCACTCTGTGTGGCATTGAATATTTCTTCCTGGAACATGCCTGTATAAACTAGTCTTTTTTAGACAATTGTATAGCATTCCTTCTCAAGCCAGTTAGACCTCTGGCTTCTTGATATGCCATATTAATTTCTCTATATATTTCTGTAAGGTTGGTTTAATATGAGATTATACTTTAAAGTTAATTCTTAGGTTTTAAATTGTTTTCTTCTTGAATTGAGGAAATAATTTGTGAACACTGGGAAAGCAGTTTTCATCTTTCTTTAAGCTTAGTTGGTTACTAAAATAGTCAATGCATTAGTTTTTGTAAAGAAAATAACTACATATTATAGCGTAATTTCCTTCCACCTCTGAAATATGTTTTACTCTAAGGGAACTAAGAGCTGTTACACAATTAACTACATACATTTTATAATCACATCAGTCACAGTTAGGAGAAGGAAATTACTTTATTGAGACTTTGGTGATCATACATATGAAACTTTCATTGTGCCAATATATTAAAGAGAAGCAGAATGGAAGAATTTCATATAGATTTGAATAGTTTTAAAAAGGTAATATATATGTGTAGAATTTATTTTCATTGTAGACAGGAAAAAAAAACACAGCATCCACTGTAGTTCAAATCTGTTGCTTTAATGACTCCTTGAAGAATTAAATTTAGAGTTTGCTATCACAATTTTTTTCCAATTGTTATATTTAAAAATCTACCACTCACTTGTGCCCTGTCCTATGTACTCATAGATTGTGAAGGAAAATTGTAAAAACCATCACCATTGAAAGTATTTTAAGAAAGTGGGGAGAAAATTAAGAAAGAAAAGAAATTGCTGTCTTGTTCCTTCCATCTTTTTACTGCCTGATTTAATTCCTGATCTCTTTTGAGTGGGAGTATAGACATGCTCCTTTAAACGAAAAAAATCCTATGTAGAGTATTATGCTTCCATATGTAAACAGATTTATGTTTCTGTGGAAATCATGTATTAAAGTGTTGTAAAGATATTATCAAGAAGACACATATGTCTTTCCTCAAATAGTAGCAACAGGGGACATGTTAGGAAGGCTATATAAACACTACAGTATATACAATAAAATTTTCAAAAAAGTTCATAACTTATTCAAATGTTGTTAAAGGATAAAAGAAACAGATACCTGTTATATGTTGGGAAATATTCATATTATTTTCATACTTAAATAAAATTTTTAAATCTTACTAAAGGAACATATAAAAAGCCTATACATATTAAAATTTCTAGATTATTTACCCAGGCAACAACTGATTTAGCAACAATTATTCAGAGCTTATTTTAAGAAAAAAAACTTTAGCTAAAATTTAGATGTTTCCCTTAAAATAGCTTTCAATTACAATTAATAATTTGTTACATTATTTTTAATCATTTAATTTTATGTTTATTAATAATACATTCATGTTAATAATAATGTTATACAAGAAAGACTTTTCAAAGCTTAGCATATGCTACCAATATAGCTATGAAAATAAGTGCTTTCTTGTAAGCTCTAAATGAGTTTTTATATATTTTCCCATTTATCTTTTAGGTCTTTAGAAATTATATATATATGTCTTTTGTTAAGTGAGCAAAAGGATATTATATTGTAATTTTAATTAGAACTTTCATAACTTGTCCTTGCATAAATTAAGTATAACAATTCTTTTTTCTTCAGCATAACATCTTTTAACGTACTATAGCATGTGGCATCTATTAGCATATTGTAACATACTGTAGCATGGCAGAAGCTGTTTTACAGTATGAATTATTTCGAAGCCTAATCTGTATTTGAAATACAAGTCTACTGCTTATTACTTTTGTACAAACCTGGGCAGATTACTTCTATGTTTCCATCTCTATAAACTGAGAACAATAATATGTGCATCAAAGGGTTTTTGTCATGATTCAATTAAATAATATATATAATATATCTAACATAGTGCCTATTTAGAATTGATGCTTTTGAAATGAGTGTTTCCGTGGAAAGGTTATTTACCAGAAGATAAATAATACTTAATTGTTAATATTATTTCATTCTTTTGTGTGAAATACGATACAAATAACACCAAATCAAAGTCTATTAAAGACTTCTAGATTCAATTCTTTTAGTCATTCTTTTTGTCATTTTATTATACAGTGGCTTGAATGATTAGGCAATGGATTTCTATGATTGTGGGTATGGTTTCCCTAATTAAGATTATATATAAACAGAGATATGGAAATTAGAGCATTATGGTGGTTAATTCTGATATTCTTATCTTCATAAAAATTGTGTACAACTCTCAACTTCTTTAGGGGCTCTTCTATATTTTGATTCACTGAATGAAAAAAGGAATCTTATTTAATATCTTTGTCATGACATCTGCCAGTGATTATATGAAATCGATTACAGATTATTTTATTTTTTTATATATTTCAAGTGTACAATAATACATCATATGTATATTGCATTGTGTTTACCACCCAATGTCATATCCCCTTCTGTGACCATGTATTCGACCTCCTTTACCTTCTCCTCTCCCCTCTTTCCCTATGGTAACCACTAAACTGTTGTCTCTGTCTATGAGTTTTCATTTGTTTGTCTTGTTCATTTGTTGCTTTCAGTTTTATATCTCACATATGTGAAATCATATAGTTCTCAGTTTTTTCTGTCTACTTATTTTGCTTAGCATGATAATCTCAAAATCCATCCATGCTGCCAAAAATGTCAGTATTTCATCTTGTCTTATGACTGAGTAGTACTCTGTTATATATATATATGTGCCATATCTTTACCCAGTCATCTATTGAAAGGCATTTCGGTTGTTTCCATGTCTTGGCCACTGCGAATAATGCTGCACTGACCATTGAGGTGCATATGTTTTTACGGATAAATGCTTTCAGTTTTTCGGATAGGATACCCAGAAGAGGGATTGCCCTCTTTAAATATAATGATATGTTTAAATATAATGATATGAAATATAATGTTTAAATATAAACATTATATTTAAATATAATGATATGAAAGTTTAAATATAATGAAGTTAAAGTTTAAATATAATGATATGAAACTACGAACAGAGAGTACCCTCAGCTGTGCTATAACAGTGCCTGTCATCATGTGTTATGCCACACTGGTTGTGATAATGGTATACTTCAGGAGCAGTTAAATGCTCTTACATGCTGATTCCTTGCATTTATGAGAGTGAGTTTAGTTATATTTTGTATAGTATTCTTAAATATTGCTGTGTAGTTAGTATTTTTTGCCTAAAGTATCACTGTGATTTTGGCATCAACCTAGGATCTAGTTGACATCTTGCCAGTAATTGTGAATATTAAATTAGGATGTTAAATCATTCTATTTATTAGACAAAAAGTTGCTAAAAAAGAAATTAGTTTTGCATTTTTTAGAGTTTAGAAATGTGGAAGGTATTAAAAGTTTATAACCATGTACAAATGGGGATTTTAATGCCTTTAATTTGATAATAATGTTGAATATCTTCAACAGTTGAAATAATTCATTAAAAATCCCTGAGGAAATATATTAATCAGAATATTTATTCATAAAACTCTGTCGTGTTAAATACATAAGGATTAAGCCAATTTGTTTATAATTCTGTTCAGAGTAGAAAATTAAATAAATAGAAATACATTGTTACACTAAATATATTCTGCTCACATAAAAATAAGTAAATGAATAGAAATGAAAACAATCAGAAATACTAATTATTCTCAGATTTTTAACTCTACTATTTATTCTGAATTATGCATAAGCATGGATCATTAAGAAAATATAGAAATGAAATTGCAGTAAAAAATGCTCAGGATTTTGCATTTTTAAAAACATTCAATATCAATATCTACATTATCTGTATTTCAGAATAACACTTTATGAAACATTATAGATTTGTGGATTAAATGTACAATTTAAAAAGATGTTCAAGTAGTATTTAATTTAAGCGCATTATATGTATATTTGGACATAATATATAAACTGAATGTATACTATATATAAATAACACTGATGTAAGTTATATACAATGTATGTAGTCTTCTGCAGCTTGCTTTTTTCATTTGGTGTTTTGTTTCTAAGATTATTCCATTTTGCTATATGTGGCTAGAGTCCATTTCAAAATATTTACCTTTCTGTTCTTTTATTAATATATGTTCAGGTTGTTTCCAAAGTCTTGGTCTGGTAGCCAATGCTTCCTTGAATATTCTTGGATGTTTCCAGGTACACATATGCATGATTTTCTGTAGGATATTAATCTGGGCGTGGAACTGCTGGTTCACTGGGGATGAGAATTTTACTAGATAGTGTCATATTTATTTCCAACTTAGTTAAACATGTTTACAAACCTACACAGAGTTTCCATTACTCTACATTTTTCCCAATACTTGGAATTACCAGGGTTTTTGATTTTTGCTAAGCTAATGAGTACAATATGTTACCTATTGAGTCTTAATTTTCATTTTTCTGATTAATAATTAAATCGAATATGTTCTTTGTTTATAGGCAATTTGTATGTTAGTGTCTATGAAATGTCAGTTCATACATTTTTCCTGTTTTTCCATTATGTTTTTAATCTTTTATTCGCAGTGCATTTTAGATACTAATTTTTTGAATATAGGCATTTCATCCCAGATGATGACTTACATTTTTTATTTTTCTTTTAATGAATAAACATTTTGCATTTTCTCTTACATAAACACAATATAATTATTTAAATGGAGAGATTAACATTTATACAATACTATAATCTACAGAATTTATGTAAATTTTGCTGTGTTCCACTAATGTCTCTAATCTTCTTAAAACGAACCTTTTTATTTTAAGATAGTTGTAGATTCATGTGCAGTTGTAAAAAATAATACAGAGAGATCTTATGTACTCTTTATTTGCTTTCCTCCAGTGGTAACATCTTGACAAACTAATGTACAAGATCACAATCCAGATATCACTATTGACATAATTAAGGTATGGAATCATTCCATCACCACAAGGACCCTTTCATAGTCATATCCACTTGCCCCACCCCATAACCCCAATTCCTAATTTTAGACAACCACCAATCATTTCTACATCTCCACAATGTTGTCATTTCAATATTATTTAAATGGAAATCATGATATTTAACTTTTGAGAGTTGACTTTTACACTGGCATAATTCCTTTAAGATTCATCTAAGATGTTGCATGGATCAACAGTTCATTCTCTTATTATTGCTGAGTAGTTGCTAATTCTTTTTTTAAGTATTTGGTAGAATTTTCCAATGAAACCAACTGGGCCCAGATAAATCTTTTTTGGGAGCTTTTTAATTACAAATTTAATTTTGTTAATGGTAAAAGGACTATTCAGATTATTTCATTTTATTGAGTTTTAGTAGGTTGTGTTTTTTGAGAATTTGGTCCTTTGTAAATTGTTAAATTATGAGCATAAAGTTGTTTATAATGTTCCCCTATTATACTTTTAATGACTGCAGGATCTGTAGTGATATGACTGCAGGATCTGTAGTGATATTCTCTTTCCCATTTTTGATAGTCGTTTGTATCTTCTCCCTTTTTAATTTTTGTCAGTCTTGCTATATAGAGTTTTATCAATTTTACAGAATTTTTTTTAAAAAAGAATTTGCTTTTTGTTTCATGGTTTTATGGATTGCTTTTCTATTTTCAATTTCATTGATTTCTGCTTTGATCTTTATTATTTTATTTATTCTTCTAGCTTTGAGTTTCTTGTTTTTTTTTTTCTCCCTATTTTCTTGGGGTAGAAACTTTAATTGGTGATTCAAAACATTTCTCCTTTTGAAATGTAAGTGTATAGTGCTATACATTTTTCTTTTAGCACTGCCTTAGCTGCATCCCATACATTTTAATGTGTTCTACTTTCATTTTTTATTCATTTCTACATATTTTTCCTTTGAGGATTGCTTTTGACCCATAAATTATTTAGAAATGTGTCGTTTAATCTTCACTCATTTAAGATATTGTCCTGTTGTCTTTTTGTTATTTATCTCTAGTTTGATTTGATTATGGTTAGAGAATTCATTACTTTTTTAAATTAGATTAGGAGTTAATTCCTGAGTCACTCTCTTTCATTGGATATTCTGCCACTATATTGTTCTTCAATCCTGACATCTCTAACTAGTTTACCCTCCTATTTCCGCTTTTCAGAGTTTTGCTTTGGTTGTGTCTTGCATCATTTCCAGGGTTTATAGTAGTACTCAGCAGGGAAGAGCAGGGAAAAAGATGATCTACACATATTGTCTAGGCTGGACATATCTTCATAAAATTTCACTTTCTAATTTTAAATATTTAATGACCTTGGAATAATTTTTTTTTTTAATATGAAATGTAGGAGGGATCTAATTTCACTTGATTTTTTTCAGATAATTGTTTGCCCCAGCACAATACATTATATGGTTCGTTTTATCCCCAATGGTATATAGTACTGGCTCTGTCATTTAATGAGTTTCCATGTATACATGAGTTTGCTTCTGGACTTTCTTTTATGTTCCATTAGTGAGTTTGTTTATTCCTGTGGCAGTACCATACTTTTTAAATTATTATAGTTTTTAATAAGTTTGGATATTATCTTAGGGCAATTCTCTCAACCTTATTCTTATTCTCCAGAAGTGTTTTAGCTATTCTGTAATTTCCTATAAATTTTAAAATAGGCTTGACAAATTTCTAAAAAAAATTGGGAGATTTTTATTGGAATAACTGTAGTTTTATAGATCAATGTAGAGATAACTGGCATCTTTATATTGAGTGTTTCAGTGCATGAATGAACATGGTTTCTCTCCTCATATATTTAGATTTTCTTTAATGTATTTCAATAACTTTTTTATACTTTTCCCCACACAGATCTTATTATACATGTTTTTATTCAGTATAATTCTGAGTACATTATAATTTTCTCTATTGTAAATGATATTGACAAGTAGTTAAAGAAAATAACTTGTTCCTTTGTCGGATTTGAGGCCTCCTTCAACAGAAATCAAGAGGGAGCCTCTGAGGTCAGTGCAAGATCAACCCTCTGTCCAACTCCACGCCTCCATCAACAGGAGTTGAGAGGGAACTTCCAAACTTGGAATAAGACCAAACCTTTGCAGGACACCATTGGCGGGAGACAGCAGAGCACCCGAACACTAAGAATAAGGCCACCCATCTACAAAGCATCATGCCTCTCTCAGCAGGAGCCAAATGAGAGATTCTGAGTTAACACATGTTCCTGGCCTGTCTTCTCCCAATCCTCTCTTTCTTCAGCATCCATACTTTTACCTATGTTCTTTTGACTCTTCATAAGGAGCCCGGGACTTTCATTTATTCCAGAACTATAATCTTCCCTAAGGCTCCTTATGTCACTTTTTCTGACACAGTCTCTCCTTACCCTTTTCTGGCTCCCAAAACTTTTTTTCTGTACACTCTGGAATGCAAGATCATTGATCAGCAAAATCCTTTATATTTTCAGCTTCTGTGAATGTTCTCTTCACCTCTGTGCTAATGGAAATCTAGCTTTTCCCTATAGTTCCTCCTGCAGCCGATGTATTTCTGGTAAATGTTTAACACTAAGCTCTTTGGCAGTGGGGGAAGCCGTAATTTGTCATGTTTTCCAGTTTATGTGCTATAAATATATCAGGGCTATTCAAATTACCTTTTTATTTCACTAAAAATGCAGTTGAGAAGGACAGCCAGGCAGCCCTCCTGAGCTCCAGCACACCACATCCTACAGTACTCTTCAGGGTAACTGTTCTGTCTCCTTCTGACTCAGCTGTAGCACTGGACCTGGAGGAGAGATAAACGTCCCCTTTACTTCTCATTGCTGCTTTCAGTCCCTTCTTCATGAACACATACTGCCTTGAATCTCATATTATCAGATTAGCCCACACTATAACTTTTTAACAGGAACTTCTTTTCAGGTCTTTTTTTTGAGTAAATTTAAAAAAATTAAGCCCAGCAACATTGTCGCTTTCTTAAAAATGAGTCCTGCCATAATTCTTTGTTATTTAAATATTCACATGGATGATCCTTCTAACATGCTGGACTTTCATTCGGTTCCTCAACGGCCTCATTTTTAGTGATCCTGTTCTCCATCCATTCTCAGCTAGCTACTCACTTTCTGGTTATTTCCTAGGCCTTGTTATTGTCAGTAAATGCCATCATTTCCCTTTTTTATTTTATTTTTTCGCTATTTGCTCCTCATCTCTCTAACCTCTGTATGTTGAGATGTGGAGCTCAACTCTAGGACCTCTTCTTTTTGCTGTCATCACTCCCCAGGTGATCTTCTCCAGTCTCCTGGCTTCAGTTACCTCTAATATGTTAACGACTACTTAATTTACATCTTTCAACTGAGATCTCTTTTTCCTGAACTCTAGTTTTATGTATTTAACTGCATATTGACCCCTGCAATTATATGTGATTCCCCACTAAAGCTCTGTCTTCTACAGTTTTCTCCATCTTAATTAATAGAAACTCCACATTCCCATTTACTTAGAAAACTCTAGAGTTATCCTTGAGTCATTTCGCTCTTAATATTTTATAACAAATATGATAAATTCTTTTGGTTCTATTTTTGAAAAATATCCACACTTTCATTTATTCCTACCACTCCCACTGTTGCTCCGTTTCTTTTTTTTTTTTTGTATCATCTGTAGTTTGTATTATTGCAATAGCCTCTTAATGATCTCTTGATTTTTCTTTGTTTTCCTTCAGCCTCCTTTGAACACAGCAGCAAGAGTAATTCTGTTAAACCATAAGTCTGTCCATAACATTTCTCTGTTGAAAACTTCATAATGGCTTCCTGACTTTCTCAAATTTCCAAGTAAAGTCATAGCCTCTGAAGCCCTACGTAATCTGGCCCATTTTTACCTCTCTGACCTTATCCCCTGCTGCTCTCCCATCTTTTACTCTGTTGCAGCCACAGTAGCTTCCTACCTATTGTAGAACACATCAGGCATGCCCCTGCCTGCAGGCTTTTGCACTTGTGGTTTCCTGAGTTGTCTTCCCTCACAGATCCTATTGGCTCATCTCCTCACTTCCTATAAAGATTTACTCAAGTATCTTCTTTTAGAGATACATTTTATAGCCACCCAGTTTAAATTTTAATGCTTCCCCTCATTCCCTGTCCTTCCCCCGGCCTCATTCTTGCTTTGCTTTTTCTCCTTACATGTCTTACATATCTTTCTCTACACATCCGTGTTGTACTTAATAGCTTGTTTAATGTATCTCTTCCCCGCTAGAATGTAAGCTCCATGAAAGCAGGGATATTTATCTCAGTGCCTAAAACGTGACTGGCAAATAGTAATCATGCCATAAATGTTTTTATATGAATGAATGCGTAAATGAAAAAATGTGTTATACTGCTGCTGTATAGATATGAAATTTGTTACTCTAAGTTGACCTTGCTAAACTCTTTAATTCAATAGTTTGAAGTTCTTTTGGGATTTTTTTTTTTTTTTTGGTAAATGATATTATCTATGAGCAATGATAGTTGTGATTTTCCTTTAAAATTTTATGTATTTTTTTTATCTTTGTGTATTGTTAAGGACCTCTAAAAAGTGGTTAAATGGTAGTGGTTAGAGTAAAAATTTTTGTCACGTTCTTGATTTTAAAGAGAATGCTTCTGATGTTTCAAGTCTTTGGTAGATATTTTTTAAATTTAAAAAGTTTCCTTTATTTCCACATTTGCTAAGTTTGTTTATTTGTGTTTTACCATGAGTTAGCATTAAATTTTTGATTCATAAATGAATTGTAAACTTCTATTATGTTTAAGTGTTAAGATTTTATTTTATCATGAGTAAGTATTGAATTTTCTGCTTCTGAGAAGATTTTCTCCATTAATATTTTAATATTGTAAATGACAATGGATTTTGTAATGCAAACATTCTCTTCCATTATTGGACTAAACCTAACTGATTCAAGTGTTATCTGATTTATATACCACTGGATCTAGTTCAGTGTTTTTTCTTACAATGATTTTATGAAGAAAACTGGCCTTTAATTTCCCTTTTTAGTAACTGTCTTTTTATAATTTTGGTATCATTGAACAAGTTGGAGAACATTCCTTCTTTCTCTCTTCTTTGAAAGAGTTTTTATATTTTGGAAGACCTGTTCCTTAAATGTATGATAGAAGTCTTAAATCTGATAGGAACTGGTATGTATTTATGGGAAGATTTTATACTATGGATTCATGTTTTTTAATAGAACTATAGAAGTTATTTCTTGCAGCAATTTTGATAAGTTATAAAGTAATATATTTACATAAATATAACCATTTTTTTCTGTTTCAAATTTACTAGCATAAAGGTTTTTGCTATAATTTTTATCTTTTAAATCTCTAATGGATCCATACTTATATTTTCTTTTTATTTGAGATCTCTAGTTCTCTTCCTCCCTTCTTACAGTTCCCTCCTGATACCCTCTTCCCCTATCTCTCATCTGTCTTCCTGGATATAAATGAACTTTATTGGCACTTTTGAAGATTCAGCTAATGAGTTTTATGGTCCTCTATTATGTTTATTTTTTTCTTTCATTACTTACATATATTACATTTAAAAATTTTGTTCAATAGTATTTTAAGATTTCTATTATGACTTATTATTTCTTCCATGGTTTATTTAGAGGGTATTTTTCAATTTTACATATGCATGGGTTTAGAATGATCTTTTTTTTTGGTTATTGTATATTTCTATTTAAAATAAGTCATAGACACATGGTCTATATGAAATCAATTCTTGTAAATGTTGGGAGTTGCTATAGCAGAGATTGCTAGTTCTCTACCAAAAAATATATTTTATTCCATGGTTTTCATGATATAGCTGAGCATAGAGTTAGACACTTTATTTCTCAGCCTACTTTACACCTAGATGTGACCATGGCACAAAATTTTGTCAGTGGAATATGCACTTAATTGGTGTATGCCTATGGAACTATTTTTCAGAAATGTTTACTTATTTCCCTCATTTTCATTGATCATTGATGTAGACCTTTGTCAGATACTGATTTTGGCCAATGATAACTTAAGAAATCTGATACAACTGAGGATGGAGATGTGCTTGCACTTTTGGGTTTGCTCTCTTGTGCCTTTGTCATGGACATGAGAAGAATATGTCTCAGCTAGCCTCTGGCCCAATAAAAGACATAAGGATTAGTGCTGTCATATTGGGCCCAGTCCATATCATCTGGCCTTCAGCTGACCCACAATGCATGAGTGAAACAAATGCTTTTGTTCTACAACAATGAGATTTGTGGTTGCTTATTATCTGACACTAACTAATACAGTGCCACTTACATGATCTGGTCCTTAAAGGAGCATTGGGAGAGAACCACTTTAAACTCATTTTCCTTCAGTTTGTATGGAACAACAATGTGCCTATAACCCATCTTTGACTCTGCAGGCCAAGACAGTGTCCTAAATGGATGAACAAAAAAGGGAAGGACTCCTGAGCCTTTATGCTCAGTTGTGCATCAGCTTTGATCACTCACCTTGGGATAGTTACTTGTAAAAGGATTATTTTCTATTAGTTTAAACCCACCCTTTTTGATGTCTTTTTTTTAGCAGCTTTTATTGTAATAGTACACGTGCTTTATCAACGAGTATATGGTTCATTTTTGTTAATGTATGTGCTTGATAGGACTGTATTTTTCTAATTTTGGGGTTTGGGATTTTATATTCAATATAGTTTGATTTTTGTATAATTTAGAATTCTGTGTCTGTATTATATTTTCAACAGTATCAATACTTGAGTAAGTTGATGGATTTTTCAGTCTTTCTCTATAGCTTCATCAATTTTTGCTTCACATATTTTTAAGCTATTTTATTAGGTGCTTATAAGTGTAGAATTGTTACACCAACTGGATGAATTGAAGCACCATTTTGTAATAATTTTTTCTGTTTTTAAATTTTTAAATTTTTGTGAATTTTCAATCAACTTTAATAATCAATACTATTTTTATTTCCTTCTAATATTTTTGTGTATATATTTATACACATATATAAAATGTATATTAAAGTAATGAAATTGAAATGCCATTTTTGTAGTTTCTTTCAAGTAAAATGCTAACATATTTATACACATTTTTACATGAAGTTTTGTACATTTATTTTTCATTTAACATATAACATTTCTCATAATTATATACTTCAGAATCACTAGATTTGATATCCTTATAATACTTTATCATTTTTATATTTTATGATGTATTTTATCTCCCTATATGTACTCATTTTGGTTATTTCTGTTTTGTTGTTTCAGATAATTCCAAGAGGTCAATCCTTGTACATAAGAGCTCTGTTTATAACTCTATTTATTTCCTTAAGATAAAACTCAATAATTAGCATTATTGGGTGAAAGATTATAAATGTTTGTTCTAGTCTTTGTTTTAAAAATGAAATATAGTCTACGGCTATGCTACCTTGAACAAGCCCAATCCTGTCTGATCTTGGAAGCTAAGCAGGGCCGGGCCTGGTTAGTACTTGAATGGGAGACCACCTAGGAAAACCAGGTGCTGTAGGCATAAAAAATAAAAAAATAAGGGATTGTAAACTGACAAAAGTCCTTGCAATCTGTGAGGTCAATGGGGTAAAAAAAAAAAAAAGTCAATAAAAGTGAAATATAAAGAAATCCCCTTTAAAAGGCTGCTCCTTTCAAACATTATTGTTTTTTTTATAAAGGTAATTTACTTTATCAAGACAGTGCTTGTTTAGATTTATCTACAAATGTATTAATTTCATTTTTCTTATTACTTTTAAGATTTCATCTTTCTCATTTTGTCCTGCAGTTTCATCATAATAGATATGATATTTTTGTGTGTGTACCATGGAATGTGGATATATCCTGTATTTGGGTAATATAGATCTTATGTCATTTCTTAAAATTTCCACTCAATATTTCAGTAAATATTGCCTTCTTTCCATTAAAAAATCATTTCTTCGAGGGCAGTAATTAGACATAGGTTATACTGTTTCATTCTATCTTCCATTTTTCTTAACCTGTTTCAAACTTTTTATGCTGTTTCTTTATGCTGCATTCTCAGAAATATTTTCATTCTTATCTTCCAATTTTCTATTTATATATTTTGTACCTTGTAATCCATACTTTGCAATTTTATATATGAATAATTTTGTCTTTTACTTCTTAAGGCTACATTTGATTTTTTTTCTTTTAAGTCTATTCTTGATAACTACCTCTAGTTCCTTGTCGCTTGCATTTTTTTATGTACACACTTTATTTCTTTAAATGTTTCTAAGATTCTGCTTCTTTGTCTTATGGCTGGCCTAAAGCCCAGTCTCCAGATTAAAGTTTTGGTTTTGGCATTTGTCATCATGGCAACACATCTTTTGCATGTGCTCACAGCTCATAGTTCATGTGTTAGTTTAGCTGTTCTCCCTTATTTTTGCCTCCTTTCATTTCTGTTGGGTATAACAATGCAATGCAATTGTTTTACCTGGGTTTTAGTTGTTTTTTAGTGGAAGAATTTTTCAAGAGTATGTAGTTTTATATATTGTTGCAATTTAAAGTCCAATATTTAATTTTAGTGATGAGATTCCCATTTGATATGTCTTTTGAGAGAATACAGGTACATGGTAATCCACTTTTAATCTGTGGAGAAAAATCATAACAAATTTAAATGCTTTATTTGTAATTAAAGGATTTTATATTCAGTAGATAAACCAAACTCTTGATTAGTTTCATTTGTCCTAGAAAAGGTGAAAGAAAGCAGAAGATGTGTTTGGGAAATACATTTACTTGGTAAGTATAGGAACTGTAGGAGTTGGAGTCATGTTACAAAGGAGCTGTAGATTTGGGTGGCAGGAAGAGGCACAAGGTGAAATAACAATTGTAGGTAATCAAAAAGGAGCATGCCCTAAATTCAACTTAACTGATAATGACAAAAGAATAGTGGGTTAGTATATGTGCCATTTTCTCACTTTTTTCAATAGTTTTTTGTTCTCCAAAAAAATTGTCTACTTCTTATCATGAATTAGATACTAGTGGCTTAAAAGTAGAAGAAAAGGCTATAAACTGTTCATGCAGTTACTTTATTCTTTCATCTAATCTCATTGGAAATTTATTCAAAACACGCCTGTGGGGGTCCATGGGTATGAATGGGGGATGTCAAGGAAGATGGGAGAATCTGGTGTGGAGGATTGCTTATGCTTGAAAATCAAGTGGTATTTATATTCAGGAAGAAAAATCATATTTGACTTGATTCCAAACTGCTAAATTTGGAATATTAGTGCATATATACTACTTGAAAGCTAATGTAGTATCAGAATAGTTTATTAACCATGTGCTAATGTTTATAATTTATATTTAGGTAAATTATGAGGTAATTTTATGAACCAAAGGAATGTAAAGCATTGAATTTTAATTACTAAAAATACATTTATAATTTTCTTTATTAGAATGAAGAGTATCACCATTAATATAGAGAAAAAGCTTGAGTTTCTAAATCAGACATACCTAAGAATTGTTACTCAAAGCATCTCGTTCTTTATAAGTCAAAGTTTTATCATCTGTAGGCCCTCAATAAATCCTACTATCCTTCCCACACTAACTTCTCTAAGTTACTTAGAGTGACATCTTGTGCCAATCTCAATTATTTCTATTTGGGCCTTTCAGTTTCCACTAGTTTATTCTCCTGCCCTGCTCCTGCCCCCAGATTCATCCTTTTCTGGAAAAGGGCTAAAGCTAAGACCTGAGACTGATGCTATATCACAGCAAGATTGTAGGGGTGGGAGGAATAAGCATGGTCTAAAATGTAGAGGAGTAGGAGAAAAATACAATAGGAGATAGGGCCAAGAAAGAGAGGTAAATAATAATGTCACAAAGGAGAGATTAAAAAATGAAAATTTAAAAGGTTATTAATTTTCTCAATATAGGTTAGATGATTTAAAAAGTCATTAATTTTTTTTTTAGATCTGTAGTATTAGATTTATAGTACTGGATCCATATATAATATATTCATAATATGAGGATCTTTTAAATCTATAATATCAGATACTTTGGGATTGTCTTCGATAATGCTGTTAATATGGATATTATTACAAGAGCAAATGATTTATCTGAAGTACAAGCAAACAAGTTAATAATGTTACCATTCTTATTGCATTTTCTGAACACATCTTCTAGAGTAAATCCTATATTATTCCCTAGAAGCTCATGCATGGCATAAACTATACCAAAGTATTCATTTATTTCTAATAGTATCAATAAGATAAGGTATAATTTTAAACATTTTTGGAGTATCACATATTTGAAATATTATTCCAAGACTAGATAACAAAATCCAGTAATAGTTTTTTTCTGTTGGTTTGTATGTGTTCATCTGTATTTGTGTGGGTATATATACATACTAATTAAAATATTTGAGCACCCCATTGTGTGTTAAGCATTGTATTAGGTATATTTTATATAAGTTTTCTAATTTTAAATTATATTTAAAAATTTAATAACTTATAACTAGAGAAAATTACATATACTATTCAGATTTGTTTTTGTTTGTATTTAAATGTTTTTAAAAGATTAGTTTTAAAACTATGTGCTTATATTAGCAAATTAACTCAAAATTTAGGTTTCTGGTAAATGAGATGATTTCAAAAATAATACTTAAGTGGGTAAGAAGCTCAAAAGATGACAAGGTTACTTAACAAAATGGGAATATGTGGTATTCCGTACCTCAGCTCTCAGAATTATGAGTCTGACTACATCATCATTATATTTGGCTGTCACAGCACCGGCCCAGAGTTTTGCTTCTTTTCCATTTGGTGATGTTTAGTTCCTTCCTGTAACCATGTTGTTCTCTGGGATACTTCAAAGTGTAATCAAAGTTGTGGCAGATTGATTGAAATCTCCGGGTCTGGAGAAAAAGAAGTAGCTGGTCTGTTTTTATCACAGTATCATTATTCCTCAACTATCTACAATCTTGGTGTTTAACTCTGTCTAGAAATATAGAGGAATAGCTAAACGTGCTTTGCTATTTCATTTATACCTCCTCACATAACTGTAGGGATGTTATGTTTATAACTTATTTTAGTCACTTTCTTCTAGTGTAGCAATTAGGAAACATTAGATGCCAAAAGTGTATGTAGTAGATAGTTGCCAAAGATCAGTCCATAGGTATTCACACCCTAAGGTAGTCTCTCCTGCAGTGGGTCTGGGTTTGCCCTGTGTCGGTAAAGGATTGTAGTTGAGTCGAGGGTGCATGACTTTTAAGAGTAGATCATAAAAAGGATCACAGTTAGTGAAGGTGTCTCTTGAACACTCTCCCTGGGGGAAATCAGCCACCATGTAACAAGTATGACAATGTAGAGACCACTGTGCTGTGAAGAAGCTCACCACATGGGGAGGCCGCACAGAGAAAGAGAGGAGGAGGCTTGGCAAGCTGTTCCAGCCATCCTATCTGTGGCACCAGCTATGTAATTGATGAAGCCAGCTTGGACATCGAGCCAGTGAAGTCCTCAGAAGACTCCACACAAGCACCGTCTGATTACAACTGAATGAAACAAGCCACATGAAAACAACCCACCTCAGCCCAGTCAACCCACAGAACCATGAGTGACAGTAACACCTCTTGTTTTAAGCTATTAAGTTTTAGGAGGTTTTGTTAGCACATCAAGAGATAACTATGAGTATATGCAAAGTATTTTGTCAGCATTCATGTGAAATATAGAGAATCAGTCTCTCATTTTATTGCTTCAACCAAATGCAACATCCTTTCATTATGATCATTTCCTAGGGCAAGGTATTCACTGTTTAGGAGGCAACCCTGTCCATGTAGAATAGGTAGCATGTCTGGCATCTGCTTTATTCTATAGTCTCCTTCCCGCTACTTTAGATTTCTTTCTAATATCCGTAGACTGTACCCACCACTGCTTCTTACTAAAGCCCTTCAAATATTTAAATATATGTGCCATTATATGTGCACCTATATCTTTCCAGATTTATCTTACATCTTCCTTTCCAAAGTTCCATCATCAGTCTCTATACTCTCTGGAGCCACATTGGGACATTCAGACAAAAACAGTGTTGGTTCAACATGAATAAGCATGCAATACAGTAGAACTATAAGGTTTCAAATCAGTTATTACAGAGTGCATTACTATGGGATTTTAGTGTACATTTTTTTCTCTAATTGACTCTAACCTACATAATCATTAAAATTACAGCATTTTTCAAACCACTATATAATTTAAATTTGGGAATTTCTTTTTTTTTTTTTTTTTTTTTGCAAAAGCAATATTCTTTACTTAATTTTTCTGTTAGGTATTATACATTTTGATTGGTTTATAACATATCGGATACTCATAGAACTTTGAAGTTCAAAAAATATGTTATAAAAATAATATTACAAGAGAAAAATAGCTTTCTTTTAGAATTAATTACTTGTAATTAATAATCAGTAGTTTATTTTAATCCAGTTTATCTAAGTAGATTATATGGAAATTTTCTTATAATTTCAAGAATTTTACTTTATGGTTTTCTTAGACTATGACTTTTGATATAGTTATGTATTAATCACCTGGTTAATTTAACATGAAAGTCATTCTATGTTAGAAAAGTAATAAGTTCTCAGTCTTGTGATATACTCCTAATGCAAAAATTTAAGCACCGTGCCTTCAATAGGGAGCCAAGACAGTTTAAGTGTAATATCAAATAAATAATAACCCCTGATAAACTGTTTGACCTAGATCTTTCTAAATAATAAATGAGGACTTAAAACTAATTTGTTTATACTTATGTACTGTATTTACATATAAGTAACTGATGCTACTGCCCCATTGCTGGCAGAGTGTGCTATGTGTATTTTGTGATGTAGAAATACCCATAACTGAGAATGTGGAGACAGTTTCTGACCTTACTAAAAATGTTTATAGGCCTTGACAATTTATCTCTTAGAAACCCATATCTTTGTAAAGCAAAACATTTTTGTCTTGTGTCTTTTTCTCTTTTATTTTAAGTGATTAATTTTTCTCATAGTTCAAAATCTTAATGGAGGGGTAATTAAGTTATTTCTTAATTGGATATAATTAACAATTTAATTAATAAATTATATCTTAATAGTGTATTATATAAATAAAACACCAGATTTAATATTCAGGTAACATCTGCTTATAAGATAGAAAATTAAGTTACAAATTAGCATATTAACTAAGAAAATTTGTCATTTAATGGCTCTAAGAGAGTATTAAAATACTAAATATTTAAATGTTTTTTTTTTTGTTACAGCAGTTTTAGGTTCATAGCAAAATTGAGAGGTGGGCACACAGATTTCTCATATACCACTGGCCCCCAAACATGCATAGCTTCCCTCATTATCATCATCCCCCACCAGAGTGGTACATGCCTTAAAATCAGTGAACCTACAATGACATATCATAATCACCTTAGTCCATAGTTTTATTATGGATCAGTGTTGATGTTGTACATTATATAGGTTGGACAAATGTATAATTACATGTATCCATCATTATAGTATCATACAAAGTATTTTCACTGCCCTAAAAATACTGTGTTCCACCCATTTATCTCTTCCCCACTCCTACTCCCCACCCCCAACTTCTTGCAACCACCAGATCGTTTTACTGTCTGTATAGTTTTTTGCTTTTTAAAGAATGTCATATAGTTGTAATCATATAGTATGTAGGCTTTTCAGATTGGATTTTTTTATACTTAATAATATACATTTAAAGTTCATGTCTTTTCATGTCTTGATAGCTCATTTCTTTTAGTGCTGAATAATATTTCATTATTTGGGTGTAGTACAATTTATGCATTCACTTATTGAAGAACATCTTGGTTGCTTCCAAGTGTTGGCAGTTATAAATAAAACTGCCATAAACATTCATGTGCAGTTTTTTTGTGTGTGTGTGGACATAAGTTTTCACTTGATAAATACTTAGGACCATAGTTTCTGGATTGCATGGTAAGAGTATATTTAGTTTTGTAAGAAACTACCAAAATATCTTGTAAAGCAGTAGTATCATATTACATTTCCACTAGCAAGGAATGAGAGTTCCTGTTGCTCCATATCCTTGCCATCATGTATGTGTGGTGTCAAAGTACTGAATTTTGTCAATTCTAACTGGTGTGTAGAATTTTGTCAATTCTAATTGGTGTGTAGAATTTTGTCAATTCTAATAGGTGTGATGTGGAACATCTTTTCATATGCTTATTTGCCCTCTGTATATCTTGTTTTATGAGGCTTCTCTTAATATCTTGGATCCATTTTTTAATTAGGTTGTTTTTTTTATTGCTAAGTTTTAAGACTTTGTATATTTTGGAGAACAGACTTTATCAGATATGTGTTTTGCAAATATTTTTCAGTCTGTGATCTGTTATTCTCTTGTCATTGTCATTTACAGAGCAGAAGTTTTTAATTTTAATAAAATCTAGCTTATCTGTTCTTTCTTTCATGGATCATGAGTTTGGTGTTGTATCTAAAAAGGGATTGCTAACCCAAGGTCATCTAAATTTTCTCCTATGTTATCTTTTAGGAGTTTTATAGTTTTGCATTTTACATTTAGGTCTGTGATCCATTTTGTGCTCATTTTTGTGAAAGATGTAATTTCTGTGTCTACATTCCTTTTTATTTTTCTTTGCACATGGATATCCAGTTGTTCTAATGCCATGTTTTGAAAAGACTTTTTTATTTTTGCTCCATCATATTGCCTTTGCAGTGGGACTGTATTATGCATTATTTGGAAACTTACCTTTTCATTTATCATGCTTTCATATGAATAAATATTTACTTGATTCATCATTAAATCAAATATCTTTTCCTTCTATTTATTTTTAATGAAGACCAAATTTTCCAAGTTATTGTTCTTTAAGTTTTAAATGGTTAGGAATTAGTAGAGACATGATGTAAATGCAGTGAAATTTCTTATTATTAAAGAAAGTGGAAAGTGTTATTTTAATTCTGATTTTCAGTACTTGATTTACCTATTTTGGAAGGAAGCATTGATAAATCAGATGCGATATCATTCTTTAACATAAAATTTGATTTCTTGGATTTCTCATAGTGTTTATCTCTATTTTAAATTATTAAAATAATTGGAGAATATAATTTATTTGAGTGGGAATTAAAATTCTCACAGACATTATATTATGAAACAAGTTCAAATAACATTTTTTGTGCGTGTGGTTATATTGACACAGAGGGAAATGGCACAGTAATCTGCAGGTGGTACATTATGTTTTGTTTCTCTAAAATTAGGCTATTTGATAATGCAGGGCTGTCCTGTGGACTATTACTGAGCATAGATAAGAAGGAAGTAACTAAAATGTTAATAGTTTGTTCTATGTTAGGAACTGAATTACATGCTCAGTTTATTTTGTCTCGTTTTAATTTTCAAACAATTCCTGCTTTATAAATAAGTTCCTTTATAAGGAATGTAAAACTTAGTTGGGGATACACATGTAAACAATAACCCCCATAAATATGTGATTATTTTATCTCTATACCAAATTATATAATATATATATTAAGAGTATATATTTCATTGCCTTCGTAGGCATAATATATTATACATAAATCTAACATACTAATTATACTGTAAATATATATTTATACATTGTAATATACTATTAAATAGTATGCATACATACATATGCATAAATATATACATGTAATTTTTATCTGTAGATATATATAGATATTTCTACCTATCTTTATATGCCTCTACATAGATACACATGCACACACACGTGCACAAACCTCACACACACACACTGCATCTGCTTTTTGCAGAAACTGGAGCTCTAACGGGTACTCCCAGCTAATTTTAGGGGATTTCAAGGGCGTTGTCTGAAGGGTTTTTAGGAAGATGTCCAGCAAATTTTAAAAACGTGCTTTCGTGCCCCTGTTCTTCCATGTTTGCTGCTCTCTGATGGGCATATAGGTCTTCTGCCAATAAATATTTTTGAATGTTCTACCTGCTCATGGATAAAAAAATAAAGAAAAAAATCAAATTGTACAGAAGAGCTTACAAGTGTCTCACACCACTCTTCGCTACCTCAAATTATCCTTTTGAGAGACACCTATCTTTAAAGATTTATATTTGAGATTATTTTTGTAGTTAATTCTCATTTCTTACTAATATTCTTATGTTTCATTTCCTGATTTACCAACTTTACATGCTGTTTATTGACTTCCTCCTACGTTGTTCGAAGATGTAGATCATTTCCAATTGTAATCTTGTTCCTTACTTCATGTAGTTGTATCATTATCTTTTTTCCTTCATCGTAAATAAAATAATAGTAACTAATATACTTAAACCTCTATGTTTAGATTTATGAACTTTTTTGTAATACTTCTTCTGTCTTTCCTTTGTAAGATCACACTTTTAAAGCTCCTCTCCATTTCTTTATCTCTTTTTCCCTTCCATTTCCTAAAATTTGTCAGCTATGCTTTTACATTTTTCAAGATTGATAACATTTACATTCTAATCAAACAATATTCAAATCTTTCAGACTCCGTCTATAGGTAATTCATAAAAATTGAACAGTAATAAACTTTTTCATTACTATGATGGTGTAAATATTGTTTCATATAGAGCCCAGTAGTGTGCTGTGAATACATATTTTTTCTTCTTTATGTGAAAGTTTTGGGGCTATTTAAAAGAGAATGTCTACACATCATGTCCTGTTTTCATAGCCCCACTGAATATTCAAAATTGGGCCAGATAATAGTTTTCTTTATATTTGTAGCATGCTTTTTCTGTACAGGTTTTTCCACTTAAATCTGTAATTTCCTATAGGAAGAAGAAATGTATGCTTATGTCTGTACTTCCAAAAGTTATTAGGTCTATTGCCTGGAGTCTATACCATCCTTTTTTTTTTTTGAAGCCCACTGATTTCTTGCTCTAATGAGAGTTGGTCCTGGACACTATTGACTTTTCTATGCAGATTTTAATTTTTTTAAAAGTTAACTCAGCCTTTGTGTTTCTTGTGTTCTGTTCCTTTATCATGAACTAAAGTTTTTCCAAACTCTGAATCATGTTATATTATCTATTTAATGAAATCCATCCCCACCTCGTCCCGGCTTCCATATTTTCCTGGAGATTTCCCCCTTAGCTCTGTTAGGAATGGTTACTCTCTAGGTCTGCTACCAAAATGTCATCCTCACACTTCCATTCTCTGCCCCTGGCTGGGTATTTTGTTTCCATTTTACTAAAGTTCGCTTTCATTTTGCTAATGTACTTTCTTAAGTAACTTCCTAAGAAAATATGCAGTTCATACTGATCGTTCTGTGCTGCAGGAGTAGGGATAAAGATGAGAAGTGGGAGTAAAAGGGAGTCAACTGTTCTGTGCAGATCAGTGAACCACTATTTTTAGCCCCTCTTCTCACTGCTGTTCTAAACCTCCCTGCTTTTTTCCTAGTCCTTTCTGTGAATATGTAGATCAAGTTAATTGTCTCTGAACTGTACCCTGTCCATGAAAATTCTAGGCTATGGTTCCCTCTTCTTGCTTCCTCAGTCAATGCTTCCTATCACTTTTTCTTCTATCGCAATACCGCATTTTTAAAAAATCTTTCTGGGATTATACCTTTTTAATTTCCTTGACATTAAATATTTTAGCCATCCCCCTTTTCACTTGCCTTCTCATTCTACTACCATTTCCCTCCTTAGTATGCTCATACAGAAGATTTTAGTAGTAATAATTGTAATAAAAATAAGGAGTCAGAGAAAGATATTTATAAGAAAGGAAATATTCTGATCTTTGTAATATTTGAATAGTACTTATGACCTGGCAGACCTTTAAGAAATAATGAGGTCCAATAACATTTAAAAGGTGCACATTTTTTGGAAATGAATATTCTTTTTCCTTTAAAAATATTGTGCATTAAAAGCATGCGCTATTCTTTTTTAAAGAACTATTTATATTACGTATTATGGAGCTTATTATATTCACTGTGTTGTAGTTTTTATGTTAGATTATAAGTTTTGAATTAAAAGCATTTAAAAGAACTCATCGAATATCAAAATGAAGATAGTTTAATAATGTCAGAGATCACTGTGAATGAGTGACGGTAGGGGCACATCCCATTTCAACTACTGCAGTAGCTTGGACTCTGGGAATTTTACATGCAAATGGATGCAATAAAGGAACTAGTTATATGTAGTTTTCTTTCTGCTCCTAAAGCAGATGGACAAATGACAGGATGCATTTATTGCAATCTCTGTGGCTAATATTGATTTCTCACTTAATATAAGATAAAATTAAATTATACATTTATTTTTATCGAACATTATTAGTAAAAGCCATATATATTGGTTTAGAACTTTTATTTGTACTGTATCTCAGTTGCATTGTTGCCTAGCACGTGACATATCTACCACTGGTATTTGTAATGCATGTCAAAATGGCAATGATGTTTATTGCTTACTTTTGGAACTTACTGTTCATGGAGAATAAACCCTGGATAAGTGATGCATTTGATCTGATGATGAAGGATAAGAGCAGTGATGTACTGTTCAGAATAATCTATCACAAGAAACTGTCAGAAAATCCCTAGAGTGTGTACTCATACTTTATATGCTGTATTTTTCTTCAGGGACTGATATTACCCATTTTTGAGATGACAAAAAGAGAGCAGAAGAAAATGGGTTGCTATATGAAGCAAAAACAAGTGCATTATCTCTCACAAAGTGTGTTATTGTAAACTAGAAGGCACACATACACATTTTCATTTTAAAAGACAAAAAGGCCTAGAAGGGATTTTAGAATTTATAAAGCAATGAAGAATGTGAATATAGGAATCACGTGAATTGCCTTAATACTCTTGAAAGAATTAAATAAGTTTCCCATGGTCATTCTGTGAAACCATATATTGAATTCATCTGTGCTACATAAGGTTCTTTTTTGCTAACTTAAGTTTTTTTTACTTGTTTTTTTTTCTTTTACTTAAGTTTTTTTCTTTTTACTAACTTAATACCCTTACAGAGTTTCTAGAAACATTAAATATTTGGTATACAATGGCTTCTGGGTTAATTTTTGTAAGTTTTTGTTAGCTTTTGAAAACTGAATCATGCTTTTCCATAGGCAATTAAAAAAAATTGAAACAATATCCCTAGGGCATGCATGTTCACACAAACATATGCAGAACCACCAGGCTGTTTATTTGGTACATGGATAGGAAAACTCAAAGTGGTACCAGATATCACAGAGCCACTTCCCAAGTATACCGTTCTTCAATTTCTGATTCCAGATAGAAAATTACTGTAGGTTGTGTATTTTACTCCTTGGCTGACATGGAGTTAATGGTTCCTCTAGTTCAAAGCTTAGCCTTCTGGGTAACATCTTTTCCATCTTGGTACAAGCCTCAGGGGGGTAGCACAAGACCTCAGAGCCTCAGCCTCCAAAGGTAGATATCACCAACAGCAGCCCGTCTCTGATGACAGCGCAGACTTTCTAAGTCCTTCCCCACTCTGCCCAAGCTTTCATTTATTAGAGGAGAGTTGTCTTCTCACCAGTACTTCTTCCTCCAGGTTGTTATCTCAAGCACTGGAGGTCTGTCTTTATTGAATTATTTCCTGAGACAGATGAGTAATGGTTTGGCTATTATTAGTTTAATGTCTTTATTTGTGTGTGTGTGTGTGTGTGTGTGTGTGTGTGTGTGTTTGGGGCGGGAGAATAGATCATTCTCTGGGCTGTGTTGAGCAAAATTATAGGAAATTATCTCTTATTTTATGTTACATTTGAGCCAAAAAACCCCAAAAAACTCTTGCTACCTAAAACTTGAATATCTATCTGGCCCTCACTTCTATTTCTTTCTCCAAGAATAGAATTGAATACGCAGAAGAAAATTCCCATTCACAGACTAACACATCTTTACTGTCTTTATGTTTAACTCCCAATATTAGACATAAACAAATATTTAAAAAAATTTTCAGTACAGGGTTAGGTTACCTTAAAATTAATGATAGAGCATGGCAGGGTAATGAAGACGAATGACTCTGGGGAGAGAGATAGGTAGTGCCTGTGCTCAGATGCTGGGTTTGGTCACATACTAGCTGTGTGGCCTTGATTCAGTTAAGTAGATTCTCTCTCTGCCTGTTTCTCTTCATCTGTAAAAAGGGGCTAACAATTGTACCTACCACATTTGGCCACTGTGAAGGTAAAGTGTTTATAAGAGTTGCTGTCTTAAATGTTAACTATTATCACTATTATTATAATGATAATGTGACACTATTAAATACAGCCATTCTAAATATATTATTTCATTTTGATTTTTTTCAACAACCATGAAAGAATAGATGTTATTCTCATTTTGTAGGTAAGGATACTAAAGCCCAGGAAATTTTGTTTATTTGTATCAGATTATCCAATCAGTATGGGGCAAAGCTAAGCTCAAACTCAAAAATTCTACCTCCAAAACCTTTGGTCTCCATCCTTTATTACACAGTCTTCATGTGCTGATTGTTATAAATGAGGGTTCTTAGAGAAAACTAGTTTATCAAAGACACTTTATTTTCAGATAACGTTTTGACAGGGGACATGTATTCATAGGTGGCCTTAAAGGTCATTGAACTTTAAGGTATGATGCAGGAACTTGAAGGGCACTTTCCATGGAAAACTTAATTTTCCTATATACCTAGAGAAAGAGAGAACAGGGGATAGAACAAGGGATTATCTAAGAGGAAAGTAAGTCTAGTCCGAATGCCATGGTGGATGCTTTGAATTGGCAACGAGAGAGAGGAGTTTGGAAGAAGGAAGCGAAGGGTGGGCAGGAGTGAGAAGGGAGGTTCTCACACTTTATTGCTTCATAATATGGTTTAGGTCACATCATTATTATCATCAGGGATAGAAGATGAAATGGTTTTTAAAAATGAAATAATTTCTGTACAAGAATATGTCATTTTACCCATTATAGACCCAATACTTTCAATTTACATTTAATTATATTCGTTTCTAAAATCTGACTTTATGACCTAATATGATAAGATGGGCACAATTGTTCTTCGTGTTAGCAGAATCTTATTAAAATACATTGTTAAAACATTCATAATTAGTAAAATGAATGGTCTTTTCTTTATAGCTAATTTACTGAAGGAGTTATTTTTTTAGATATTAGAGCTTATTTTAAAGTGTGCTCTTTTATTCTGTATTTAATAAACCCATCTGTAACATTGAAGATGTTAATTTTCTGATGCCTAAATGCCTCTAATGACATGAAAGAGACATGGTACCTTCACGTACCAGTATGAGCTGGCTGATGTTCTGTTTCATAGAGATGGGACCCATTCTAAGGATGCCATGTTTCTCACACTGTTTCAAAGATGTCCTTATAGAATCTGGGATTTTAAACATCTTGTTCAAGGGTTTGTCCTCCTTCTAGGCTCTGGGCTTAGGAGGGAACCCTCAGGCAGGCTAAGAACCCGGTCTCTGAGTTTCATTTATATTTTTGCCATGGGCTTGCTGGAGAGTCTTTGAAAACAAAGAAGATTTTTTGCCTTCAATGTCAGGAACGTTTCTAGTGTTCTCTCTCCCTTTTTCCCTCTCTTTCTCCCTCTCTCCTTCTCTCCCTCCTTTTCCTTTGTCGATTAAGGGATACACCCAAGCCAGGTGAGGATGTGTGGTTGATATGTAACCTTATTGCAGCAACAGTTCTGTTTCTCCACTTCTACTGTAACACCAACATTCTATATATTATTCTATTAACATTGTATTCACTATTCAATTAACATTCTATAAGTTTCTTAGTACATTAATTAATGAATTTTAAAAATCTAAAATCTTATTTCATATGCTGATATGGTAATTGACTGTGTTAAACATGGTAATCCTCCAATTGAAGGAAACAGGGATCCCTGGAGAAATGGCTGATGCTAGGGCTGGAGCAGGGAACATAGATGATGAGCCTGGAGTATGTTATAGTGTCAGAAAGCAAAGGACAAAAACATGCAAAATTTACCTCAGGAAAAGATATACCACTAATATTTCATCTAAAATTGAGTAAGTGCTTATTTTCTCATATTCTCATCAATATGTGTTTAGCATATTGGCCAATAGGAGAAAAGAAAAATACTATTATTAATTACCATTTCTTTGATTATTGGTGAATTAAACATTTTCTTATGCTTATTATAGGCCGTTTGTAGTTCTTATTTAATGAAATATCTGAATATGTCCGTTACTTATTTCCTATGTGATTTATAAATGTTTGAGTAAGGATACTAGCTCCCCTGTCTTCCATATACATTGCAGATAATTTTGGCAGTTTTCTATTATTCTTTTAAACTACTTAATGTTCGCCAAAGAAGCTTTTTAAAATTTTATTTTGTCAAATACATCACTTTTCTTATTTCATTGGATTTTTCTTGATATTTTCATAAAAGTAATTTCTCATAAGAATATTATAAAAGTGACCAAAATTTTCTTCTAGTATTTTTATAGCTTTATATTTTACATTTATATCTTTAATGTCTCTAGAATTTATTTTTGCATATATAATATATGGTTATAATCTGGCTCTCTTTTCCTATAGCTAGCAAATCATTTATTTTTCCTTAATCTATACAGACCACATATGTATTCTCAAAATATGTGTTAGATATTAGCACTACTGGCTAGTTTCTAAAATTATGTTTTTATCCATATTTTTGCTTCTTTGGCTAGAAGGCAGATACATTATAACCTTGTACTACCATCATCTCTATACATTTTCTTTATAAACTGTTCTTTAAAAGGTTAGAACTGGCATATATACATCCTGCTTTAAAAGGCCACACTATCTTTCATCTATCTTTTGATATTTTGCTCCTTGAAAGAATAGCTAATTTTTTTTCTAATATAAATGGAATTAAAGATTGAATTTCAAATGATTATTTTTGGATTTGTGTCACCAAAGCAATGAAAGCAAGGACAATGTTGATACACTCCAGAGATAATTGCTGTATTAAATTATAGGGATATATTCCATGCTATCTCAACTCTAGTTGTTAAAACTGAATATCTTGTCTGCTTCATAATGATTGTTTAAGAAAGATTGTTCTGGCAAAATGGCTATCATTAAAATATCCAGTGCAAATTTAATTTCCTTTGCTGGATATAAAATTCACCTAAGAAATAGTACATCTTATTTTCTAGGGAGTTATTTTGAGAGAAATAGTACTGAATGGAGACTAAAAACCCTAGTCTCTTATTCTGTAGTTAAATCACACAAATAATCAAACTCTGATATAGAAAAGCAGAGGGATGAAATATATTGAAGGTTAACAATGATTTCATTTAGTTATTTGGTCATTTTTCATTCATATGGAGCCCTATTGTATCACATTACACTTATTGTTCAGGACAGAAAACAAATCTGAACTCACTTGCCTGCATCAGATTATGTATTTTAATATGTTCCATCAAATAACAAGGTCATACAATATGTATTTAGGGCCAGAGCTGGCAAGCTTTAAGATGTGTATCCAGGCTGTCTTTATAATACTACTGTTCACTAACTATGTAACCTTGGACAAATAACTTAACCTCGGTCTTCGGAACTAGTTCATGTTTCACTTATATCCTCTCTCCCTACTACAAAAGGCAGATGTGCCTTTTATTTCTTATATCTTTTATATTTTTTAATTCCTATGTGCTGATAAATTTAGACATCTGAGAACTAACTTAGTCATTCTCAAATTACCAGTTAAATGTAGCTGAAAGTACATTGGACTTAGAGTCATAAGCCCTGAGTTTTAGTCTACTGTCATTTATCGGCTGTTTAATGTTAAGTAAGTCACTTAATCATATTTGCAGCAACTTTTTCATGAGTGATGTGTAGGATGTGAGTAGGACTAAATTGGGCATTTGAAAACAATTTTAGTGTTTTTCAAACTTGATGGAGAAGTGTCCATGACTAGTGGAGGCATTGGGCAGGGAGGAGGTTGACACAAAAGATTAACATTACTTTCTTCTGAAAGCAATCGGATTTATTTGAACCCTATATGTCAAGCAATATTGACATTAGGCATTTAGAAAAATGCTGTAGTACTGTAGCCTTCTGATGCTGTATAATTCAATCTCTAATTTAACAAATAAAATTGCTTTTATCTAATTATATTATTGGATTATTTTATTCTTATCATGCTACTAAATGATTTAACGTCTTATTCAATCAAATAGCTTATGAGTTATTTGAGGGTCAGAAATACTGGTTGTATTGTATTATTTATTTCTTCATATTACCTACAATTGGCAAATCTTTATCTGAAATGATATTTCTTTCCTAATGCCACTTAATTCCTTTGAAATACCATTCAATTCCTTTTCTTTTATGGGAACATTTGCATTACTCATCACTAGTGGCACTCCTAGACTAAATCTTTTACATTTCTTAGTTTGCAGTCTTTTTGTTCCCATTATAGCATGTAATGCTATGCAAAAATAAAAAACCCTCTTAGTCTTTAAGCATTTTAAGGAAAAATATGAGATTTAGAGTCACATTGCCCATTCCTCTTCTCTTACTAACTTTGAGACCTTGGGTAAATTAATTTCTCTGACCTTCAATTTTATCATCTATAAAATCAGGATTATAACACCCTTCTTTTAAATAGCTTTTATTAAAATTAAATAATACAGTGTCTGCATAGCATTTAGTGAGGTGCTCAGTACCTGGCAAGCCTTCATATTGTTATTATTCATAAAAATCTATATTTTAAAATTGTTCCTCAAAAATATTTTTGTCTATTTTTAAAGCAATGTGTTCTTGCTGAAACCCAATTTATTCTACCACAAATCCTGACAAAATAAGGGTGACTTTAGTGCCCCCAGTGATACCCGAGTCTAACAAGCCTTGACTTATGCTCTTTCAGTGAGCTTTACTTTTGTACTCCAAGCCCAGTCAGGCCCCAACATCAGAGAAATTTGAGTGCTTGAGTTAGGAAAATGCTTGGTAAATCTTGACTTACTTTGCCTTCATATCAAAGTGCTCTCTTTTCCTATGACCTTATGTTATTCTTCATATTGTCTCTCTTCCCACTTTGTGGCTAAGCAGAATGTGCAAGTAGTTTTCATTAGTTAATACAAGTTAGAGCTTGGGCCTCTCTCTGTCATTGTCAGTTCAGATTCTTTGCATTGCTAGTGACAGAAACCCATCTCAAACTACCTTAAGTCAAAACTCATCTCGAAGTAGCTTAGTTTTACCTAAAAGATGGAAGAAAAATCATTGGTTAATGTAATTGAGAATCCCATGTGCCAATTCTGGATTTAGGGATGACTGGATCTGAAGGGTTCAAGAAATACTAATATATTTCCTTTGTCTCTCTTCAGCTCTCTGTGTTTCTCTCTTTGTATCTCCCTGCCTCCCTTTGCTTTTCAATTTACTTCAGTCTTTTGGCTTTTTGACTCAGTTGGGTTTTATTTTCAGGCATGCACTAGTAAGAGTTTCTGGCCTTACTAGCACACATCTGAGTTCCATTGCTCACTAAATCTTGCACCAAATTCCCATGGGCTTTCTGGGGCCTTCTTTCAGGTGCTCTGATGCATCATTACTCCTTCTGTGCTTGGGCCTTTGCATATGCCCGAACCCAACTTAAAGTCACCTGCCTTTGAAAGATGGGGTATTGTATCAAGTAGACTAATAGGAGATATTCTCCAAATAATGAGTTTTTCTATTATTATTAACATAACATAAAAAATGCACCACAGAAGACATATGGAAGACAGTCTTATCAGAGTGATCACTTTGTAAGGCATGTAAATGTCTAATCACTATGTTGTTGTACACCTGAAACTAATATAGTATGTCAACTATAATTGAAATATAAATTAAAAAAAAATACACCACAGAAGCTTCCAGGTTAGTGAACTAGAATGCATCCATGTGCCAGGCCTCAAACTCCATGGAACAGGAGCTCCTGGATTTGGGGCTTTGTTCTATGCATCTCTTCATCTGGCAGTTCATTCATATTGAGTATCCCTTGAAATAAATCAGTAATCTAGTTGGTAAAAAAAGAAAAAAAAAAGGAGAAAGGAAAGAGGAAAGAAAGAAAGGAAGAAAGAAGGAAAAAAATACACTGTGTAAAATATTAGACTTTGAGTTTTCTTTTGGAGCGGTTTCTTTGAATTAATGACTATTAAGGCTCTATTTAATTCCTATTTCCTTCAGATATTAGTACAAGCATCATTTCATGACAGAAAAATCTCCAGTTTCTTTTGTTATTCTCTACCTTGTAGAGGCTAGACTCTTGTTTCTTTTCTTCCTAGAACATTATCCTAGTTTATAATTCTACATGTGTTAGTACCAGTCTTGATTAATGTCTCTCTTCTTCATTGTAAGCTCCAAGAGAGCATGGAATCTATCCCTTTTTGCTCATTAATCTATCTCCAATCTATCATAGTGTCTGGCTTATAATAATAAGTGATATTTTAGTGTATGAATATAAAGAGCTATTAAGTGAAAGAACTAGGATTTATAATCAGATCTAACTCTAAAGCCACTATTCTGCAATGCCTGTATATATTTAGCATATTATAATAATAAATTACCATACTGGCTGTTCAGCACTTGTCCTGGACATTTTCAAAAGCAATATATGAATCCTTAGCTTTTCCAGTTCAGTCAGACTGTTTTCATAATTTGCAATATTAATGAAAATAGAGAGTTGTGAGAGAGATGGTGGGTACAAATGAAGAATTTTGGAGGATTAAACCCTTAAGGGCAGACATAGTGAACATCTGCCAATCAGGGCTGTCTTTGGAAGGCCAGAGGGTGGAAAAAGTCCCTTGGCTCTGGTACTTAAGGGACTCAGGCACCAGGCAGTGAGCGTGGCCCTGATGGCTCACCTTGCTTCTCTCCAGATTAAGCCTCAAAATGGAGTGGGCAAAGTGTCAATGACAGTAAACTGGTTGCACGAGAAGAGTATAAACATATCAGGGAAAACACATAGGCAGATTGTGTGTTGTTTGAAGTTGTATACAAAAACATCTCAGAGGGAAGCAGAGGAGATTCTGTATTAAAAAGTGAGTTGACTGCTGACAGAGTTTAAAATTCACTCTCATTCTTTATTCTTCTTTCCTTTTCTTTTATTCCTATCCCACTATTCCTCTCCCTCTTACTCTTTCTGTCTCTACTATGACTCCTAAAACTTTAGTATGAAAGCGCTGTATATAGCCAAGAATCCCTACTATACCTTTCTCTGATGGCATGTGGGGAATGTGTAACGACAGCCCTCCAATGAAATTAAGGTCATGGTCGTATTTGCAGTTTTTTCTCTCTTTATTATGTAGATTATAACAGTTTTATATAATTGAAAATACAGAAGAGTTTGCTGTATTAATTTCAATGCTTTGTTTTTTATGTTAAATTGTTGATCTATTATTTTAAGAAAGCAGTATATATTTCATTCTAAAATTCTAACACTTAAACATCTTAAATATTATTTATTTTCTTCAGTTTTTAATATGCATTTACTCTAGTCCATAGAATAATATCAAGATTATATTTTCTGTAATTTTGTCCTGCAATTTGTAACTTTGATTTTTATATGTTTAAAGATAGGTAATGTGATTGAAGTTGACACTGTATTTGTATTCTAGATGTGCTGCCTTCAGAATTGCTTTGGAGATATGACTTCAAATTACTATCGTAGGTTAGATTTACTTCTTCATCTCTGTATTTACTCAATTTTCCCCCAGAATTGAAAATATTTAGTCACCAGGGGAGATAATATGTTGTTTGAGAGTGAGTTTCTGAGCAGCCTGGGGTTTTTATTCACCAGAGATTTCAGTCTGTTGCTGCCTGACATGTAAGGCAGTTTTTTTTTTCATAAGCCTGACTATAGGGCTGAGCCCCTGTTTCACCTGCACTTTGTAATGCGCACCCAAAGCTAAAAATGGGGTGGTCAGATTCTGCATGCCCCTGGGTTTAAATTGTATATCTTAATACCTTGTTTCTTTATTGCCAGATTAGAATGGATGAAATTTTGTAACCCAAGCACAAGTCGCTTCACAAGATTGCATTAAAATAATCTAGCTATAGATTTATTCTGTTCTGAAATGTACATATTCTTCCCATACATTAGACACACCTCTTTTAGAAGTTTAATTATATTCTATCTCCATTGGTTTTTTCTGATTCTGTGCTATAAATTTCCAAGGCATTCTAAAGACCTTGAAAACATCTAAAGTTAATTCTAATTTAGTGGAAAAAAGTCACTTTAAAATTTTATTTTAAATCTAGATTTCAAAACCACCTATTTAGCAAATGCCAGATAATGTAGTCTGTTTGTTCAAAATTTGACCTTTTACTCATTTCTCTTATCTCATTAACTAGAGATAAAGTTTTTTCATTAATTAAATTTCCTAAAGAATGTGACAAAATTGATTATTATAATCTACAGCTTTAGCTGAGGAAAAAAATATTTTTTTTGCCTAAGGCACTTTATAAATGTTATATATTATATTATTATTCATAATAATATTGTTATAAATGTGAGATTTTCATGTCTCCTATTGCTAGCAGTGTGTTTAGAAGAGTTTGATTTCTATAATTACATACTTCCTTAATCATTCTCTTCTTGTATATTCAAGTGCTCCCTGGAGTCTTTACCTTGTACTCCATTTGTGATCCACAACATGGAAGAACACACATAATTAACAGCATACACTTTAATCTCAAGCTGTACTAAGAGAAGACCCTATTCAATTTGTGTGGCTGGTGAAAGAATATCAATGACTAACTGGGCAGCAAACTTAGTAGAAGGAAGAAGCAAATGCATTTTCCTGAATGCTTGTGGTTGAGTCAGGGAGGGAATGCGTGTTCCCAGATTAAAGTCATAAATGGGTTGGAGCCCAGTAATTATTATTGATGTGTATAAGCCTTTAATCATACCTCCAGTGTCTGAAAGAGCATGCTGGTCCAATACCAGAAAAGAAAAACAAACAAACAAACAAACAAACAA
The DNA here is from genome assembly GCF_902729225.1 of Pteropus medius. Lineage (NCBI taxonomy): Eukaryota > Metazoa > Chordata > Mammalia > Chiroptera > Pteropodidae > Pteropus > Pteropus medius. Next base: position 18,736,164 of record NW_024351729.1, read on the forward strand.
ACAACCTCACCATTAGTGGATTAAGATTGGTTCCAGAAAAGTGTGGATTAAAAAAAGAGTCTTCCTTTCAAGTTAAGCCATAGTAATTAAGCTTTAAATAGAAAACAAGAAGTCTTTTGGTCTCTCAACCTGTGACACACACACACACACACACACACACACACCATACACAACCAACTACTGTCCCCTATCAAACACTGTAGTCGTGTTTGCCTGCATTTGAAATGTATATAAATATATATGCCCAGTACGTATACCTCTTGTCTGGCTTCTTTTATGTGAAAATATGTTTGTGAGATTTCTCCTTGTTGTATGTAATTACAGTATCGTAGTTTAGTATTTTATTATATAAATAGACTAGAATTTATTTTTCTATTCCACTCTAATGGACATTTTGTTATTTTCTGTTTTGGGCTATTAAACATAATGCTGCTATGTGCATTAAAGATGTCTTTTGGTTCTACCTACGTCTTCTTGTATCTCCTGTAGTTTTGCTTCATAAAAGTAGTTGCTATATTAATTTGTGCATAGATATTAATAACTGCTGTGTCTTGGTTGCGGACCATGACTTTTGGCATTAAAAAGTTTTCTTTGTGTCATATTTAATTCCTTTTGCTTAGGTTTTACTTTGATATCAGGATCATTGTTCCTGCTTTCTTACTTTTTCATTTGCCTATTATACTTTTGTATATCTCTTTATTTTTAGTTTTCCTAAATCACTTTGTTTTAGATGTGTTCACTGCATATAGCTTATAGGTGCATCTTGCTTGTGATCCAGATTGAAAAACTCTTTTCTGATATGAGAGTTAAACCTATTTATATTTATTGAAATGTGTGTTTCAGCTCTGCCATGGGATTCTGTAATAATGCATATTACATTATATTTGCTATGCTTTCTTCTCTAGGAGATGCATATTTTTCTCTCTCATTAAAGTATTCTTTAGTTTACAGAATTCCCTAAATTATTCTCTGTGTTTAAAATTGTTTTTCTACAGCCCTGATATTTGGAGGACAATTTGGCTGCATTTTAAGTTCTTATTTCATACTTACTTTTACTGAACTTATTTTTTAACATGCTACATCATTTATACCATTTTTTATTTTTTTTTTTTTTAAGAGTGATGCTATGTACTACCTTTCTTTTCTTTGAAAGTTATTTGATCTTTTTGCCTAGGGAACTTGAGGATTTTTTTTTTTTAGAAGTCTAATAGTTTTACCAGGATATGTCTCAGAGTTGATAATCTGGGTTGATATTTCTCAATTCTCATTGGGCTTCTTTTAATGTGTACATTCAAGCCTTTTTTAAGTTTTTGTAAAATTGTCTTAAATTTTAGTTTTAAATATTATTTATGTTCTATTGTTTTATTTTACTTCTCTAGAGACTATGATTATGCAAGTGTTACTATTTTTTCTATACCTGTCTTCCATTTCCCTCACATCCTTTGAAAGTTTGTACTACAGTTGACCCTTAAACCACAGGGGTTTGAACTCTGCAGGTGCATTTCTATGCAATTTTAAAAATAACTATTGTAAAGATAATTTCTTTTCCTCGTGATTTTCTTAACATTTTCTCTAGTTTACTTTATTATTAGAATACTGTATATAATGTAACATATAATGTGTTAATCTACTGTTTATATTACTTATAATATAATCTAATAGTAGATAATATGATCTACAATAGACCATTAGTTCAGTTTTTGGGGAGTTAAAAGTTGTAGGTGGATTTTCAACTGGGCAGGTGGTTGGCAGACCTAAATCTCGAATTGTTCAAGGGTCAACTGACTTCCTTTCATTGTCATTCCCTTGGTTGTTTCTCTGACTTTCTTCGGTGCTCCTTAATGTATTTTAATTTGAGCCTTGTGGTTTGTTTTTCATTTCTGAGATAATTTTATCTTTTTCTTCCATTTATTTCTTGATCCTTTGGATTAGTCTTCTAATTCACAAATTATAATCTGTGACTGATTTCTTTATCATGTGCATCCCTTGTGGGTAAGTTTCATCATTTCTCTTGGGTTTTGGTCACAGTGTCTTGAGTTTAATGTGCTTGTTTTGTTTGTTTATTCTGTTTTTGTTTTTGAATACTAATATATATATTTTTTAAGAAATAGAAATCTAATTGAGGCCCAAGAGCAATAGTATCATTTTCCAAAGAGGGTTTATGCTCACATTTTGCAGGCAGCTGTGCTAGAAGCACTATCAATTGCATATCACCTTATTTCAATTAGTGATTTATATGACTCAAACTTTAGCTTTCTTTTTGTAAAGTCAAGTCTATTTCTAGCTCACTCTTGTTTCTCACATTCTCAATCCAAACTCTAGAGTGTTTACCAGAACCCATCCTTTGGCTAGACCTTTTGCTCCAATTTTAGTTTTTCTTGTTTCAGTTTCTTAGCCTCCTCTATTAGAATGGTCTCACAAGAGCCAAAACTTTAGGAGAAAATGGTCTCCAAATCAGGCTCTCCTCAATGGGTGTCTCTCTCCCCTTGGATTTTGAACCCATTATTCTTCATTACATTGGTAAATTCTCTGATGCTTTCAAACACATTTAAAAAAATATATATTTTGACCGTATTTTCCAGTTTTTTTTTTCAACTGGAGGCTTGTTTCACATAATCTCATTTATCATTACTGAAATTCTCTTCTGCTTCGAGAAGAAATATTTATAAGCTTAAATTTTTTATTTACATGTAGGATGTACCATCTATTGAATAATTTAAAATAGTATATAATTGTTGAAAAGCATGAAATATTTTTTAAAATTACATTTCTGCCCAGAAATGTCAGTGACTCCAATGTCTTTAAAAGTCCAGAGGTTTTGCCATAGTTTTCTGTCATTCAGCTTTCTAGCCCATCTGGCCTTACTTACTTTTACCCTCTGTTATTTGTTTTCATTTGTGTTTGGGTTTCTCATTTACATACTTTGTATGTCTCTAAAAATACCTGCCATACCAGGTTTTGATTTTCCTAGTCCCAATTATTTTTTAGGTTAATGCATGTTATTTGCTACCATCTTATTCAAGTGCCATTTTCTACCTGTAAGACTGTGATTCCCTTGAGCTTGAAATTAATTGATTTATATCCCTAGAACACACCTAAATATCGTGTCATGGTAGATCCACATTAGGGACGCTGCTCATTCCCGGTCACCTCACTCTGCTGAAAATTATCTGGTTATAGATAAATGTGCTTTACTCCCTTGTTTGTGCCTGTTAACATTACAGGGACACACAAACATGAATGAAGCAACCATTGCAAAGTGATTAAACTAATGATGACCAGAAGACACATGTTTGAAAAATTGAAACAGATTATTTTGAATTATTGCTGTGTAATTTTTGATTTTGTTATGAACAGATAGTAACTTTGGCATATATGTGCATGGCTAGAAGTCAAATATAGAAGTTGAATCAGAGTCTCTAAAATTTTACTAAAATATAAATGTATAATGGCTTAAAAATCATTTACATAGTGTTACTGTTAGTCACTGTAAATCAGAAGGTGCATTTTTTGAGTCACTAAATCTTTAACACATTATCATTCCATAGTGCAAAAATAAATTATACTTCTAGCCAGTCTCATGTAGGATTTACCACCTAGTGATTGAATTAGGGAAAGAAAATTCTTAGGTTAAGTCCATGCACAACAATATAAATTATACTTATTTTTATACTATTTCTACTTCAGATGAATATATTGATTTTGTTCTGTGAATGAGGTATGAGCAACACTATTGGGATGCCAATTGTTTACTAATTAGGCATTATATAGTGTCTATTATGTATAAGATACTACGCTAGAGAGACAAAAGTGAATAATATGCTATACTTGTCCTTTAGTAGCTCATAGTTGAATGAAGGACTATGCAATGACACAATTGCAATATTCTGTAACACGTACAGTTCTCATTAATAACAAGGCTCAAAGAAAGAGATAATATGACACGGCTCTATATTTAGGGAAGCAGTAGAAGATGAAGTTTGAGAGATAGGATGAGGTTATCGCCATGGATGGTCTCATGGAGTTTAAATTTTACCCTGTAGACAATAGGGAGTTTAAATTTTACCCTGTAGACAATAGGGAGTCATTTGATGGTAATATATAGAAGAATGGTATATGATTATATTTGCCTTTTAGTAATGTCATGTTGTGTGGGGGATTCCTTAAGCAGAGAGTCATGTTAGAGGCTGCAGCAACTTCTTGTGGAAAATGATAGAGACCTGTACTAAGAAAGGAGCAAGTAAATAAATGCACAGGGAAAAATGAGTTTGAAAAATGTGGTTCAACAAGAATTAGAATGATGCCGAATTTCAGGCTTGCAAGTGAAAACTAGTGCCATTAATCAAGATCATGAATGCAAAAGGTGAAACTGATTTGGATGAAAGATAAGAAAAAATGCTTTGTGTTAGACAGTGAGGTACGCATGGAACATCTATGTAGAGTTAGGTGAAGCCAGCATATACTTTAGGGCAAATCTCAGGCATGGACAAAGCACTACAGGATTAGATGTAGAATGAATAAAAGAAGAAGGGTTATAGACTGGAGGAGCTCAATGTTTAAGAGGCAGGTCTGTATATGCAGCCTTCTGATGACTAAATTAAATTCAGTGACAATGCCTAGTAAAGCCAGAGAAATTGATGGCTAACATTATATCATCTTGTTATAAATCAGACTTTGATGAATGTTGAAAAATTATTAAAAACTTTGAATTCTTATTAATACATAAAATGTTGATAGTGAGATCTACAAATGATTAAGAGGCAAAGGCATTCTGTTGTGCAAATTTAAAGAGATTGACTTGTTATTTTACCCCAGTGTTATCCAAGAACACTTCAAAAGAATTGATAGACTTTTGGAAAAATTATGGAATCCCTACAGTCAAAGGCAATATTTTACATAAAATAGAGTGTATATAACTGTGCAGATAGTATGGTATATGGAATTAATTTCAGCCTGACAGTGTATTCAGTCATGCCTAGTTGATACCCAGATCCATAAAAAGAACCTCAGGACAATCCCTACAAAATGACTGGCATCCCATTTGAGACTTTTCTTAGAAGCTGGATACAAAACAAAACCATGATTGTGTTTAGGGGAGACAACTTGTTACATGGAGTTGTATATAAGGAATCTTATAAAGATTAAAGAAAAATGAATCAGTACATTTTTTATTTTGTGATTAGTTTATGTCAAGTCACTCTAACTCTAATACAAAAAACATTTGAGCTGTTTTGTTCTCTTAAGTCTAGCTATATGGAGAAAATATAATAATAATAATGATAGACAAAATAAAACACTAGGCATATCAATGCAACAATATATGTGAAAGGACTTTGTAAACTTTATACTGTGACAATAATGAGTTTTCACCAGTGGAAAAATTTTAAATGTGGCTTGGCTTGTTGGGGCTTGTGAATGTGAAAGTAACAGTATTTTCAAAAGTATTCACTCATTCTACTCTTAGGGGTCATAATTCGCTAGCAACAGTTTCCCTTTAGGACCTGTAGTAAGCTCCTTGAGATCAGGGAATATCTCTAATATCCCTGTATTCCCAGTCACTAGCACACCACTTGTAAATTAACACATCTTTCTAAATGAATTAATAGAAACCATCTGACTGTTCTGTAAATTTCTGCTTTATTTCTGCTCTGTGAGTAAGAGTGAAAAAACTAAGATTAAGAAGGATTCATTTAATATTATTATTCATTCATTTTCTGAACACTCTCAAGAAACTTCAGTTAAACTAATAGTTTAAAATAATCCCAACTAAAAATTTTTAGCAAGTTTAATAAGTTGTAAATCAGGGCTAGGTATAGAAAGTTGGTAATGCATAGATGGATTTTGTTTGGCCCTCCCACTGTTGATATTTCTGAAGTTTAAAAATTATTATATATACATTTGTTACCAATGTTTATAATTCAATATAATTCACCTAAAATATATATCCTTCTCCTTTCTTCTTTTGAACCATAATGCTCTCTTTTGTTGTCGGAACATGTCTTGTTCACTTTCTCCTTTGAGTCTTTGATCTAGCTTTTCTCTCTGCCTGGAAAGTTTTTCTAAATATTGTTAACTCCATTACTGCCTTCGAGTCTTTATTCAAATGTCGCCTAGCCTTACCCAGACCACTATATGTAAAATTTCCCAATTATTCCCCACAATACACTCTCCCCCTGCTCCATACACTCCAAGCCTCTCTTACTCTGCTCTTTTTCTTTCTTTGCAAAGCAATTTTTGTTTTCTGATATTTTATGTGACTTACTTATTTTTATGTTTTTTTTCTTAATGTCTCCCCAATATATTGTAAGACACATGTGGGACAGGTGTGTTTTTTTTGTTGTTGTTGTTTTTGTTTTGTTTTGTTTTTTTAGTTTGCTTGCTAGTGTGTTTCATTTCAGGCAGTTAGTATAGTACCTAATAAATTAGGCTTATCAATACATATTTGTTGAATGACCCAAGGGAAAACCCAACATTTGACTCAAAGTATTGTCTTTTAACGTTGGGATTACATTCATACTACATTCCCTTTATTGATTGGAACTTAGTGTCAACTGTTAATTTAAGCAAGGCAAACATGGATTTCTCAGCCGCTACAGTCATCACCTTCCCAATTGTCTTCCCAATACTGAGACTTATATGCATTGGAATTTAATCTTAATATTTTCATTTTTTTCTTAGAGTTAAGAGAAAAGTTAATTATATATTTTATTCATGTCTTTGCCAAAAGGGGCAAAATGGGACCAAGAAAGACCAAAAAAATTATATATTTACTAATAAAAGGGGGGCGAATTGATTTCTCTGTACCTGTGAAGTGAAGAATTTATCTATGTATTAAATGTATATCTTTCCTGAAACACAAAGATCTATTTCTCTCCTGTTCACTACTTGTCAACCCACTGGTCAGGTGTGCAAGAAAGGAGTACAGAAGCAGAAAACTTGTTGTTAGAATGTTATGTTCCTATGGGTGATTGCCTGTGTTCCCATGGGCAGTAGCCAGTATTCTCATGGGCGATGGCCAAACAGTAATTTTCAGCTTATATACAATTGATTATTTTTCATGCCACGCAAGCAAGCAGGGTTACACAGGCTAAAATTGGCAGTTAGCGTATGAGCTCATTGTTACAAGTTTCATGATTAACAGAATGTAGTTAGGGTTCCAGAAACTAGGCCTAAGGTATAGACTTCCTTTGTCCAGTTTTGGGTTTTAATTATCCTTTAACCTTTTCATATTTCAGCAGGCTGTCACAAATTATCTTCCTGTTGCCTCACTTTTGAACGTCTGACTCTGCTATATATAGTCACACCTACATCATTATTTAAAATGCAAAGAAGGACACTGAAATGTATATTAACAAAAAAGAAGATAAATATTGCAGAAAATCATTTTAATAGCAAGTACCTTAAGTAACTCAGAGTAGAAATTAGTTATTTTACTGTGGAAGCTCATAACATTGTAAGTTACCAAGCCACACACAGATCATCCTCGATGATATTCATAGCCAGTGAAACTTCAGATGGCTGAGATGAAATCACTTTGGGCATAAGCTTGCATTTATATCTGGATATGTGAAGCAAACAGATGCCAATCAGTTGGAGCCAAAATATTAGGCATGTCCCCTTAGCCACCAATGCAAATAACTTAATCTTGTGGTAGCAAAGTTTTATATTTTCTTTGAGGAATGGAAGCTGATAAAAGACCAGTAAGTAGAGAGATAAATAATTATTCATACTTTCTAGCAACAAAACTAATTAGATAATCTTTGACATTTTCTGAGTAATGCCATAACTCAAATGGGTGAAAGTATTAATTGCTGATTTAGTGTATCTGTTGAAAACAGGGCCACCAGTTACAAAAGTTTCTCTATTTTTGACTTTTGCATAAAGTGTTGTCTAGCTCTGTTTCAGTACCTCACACTGACATAAACAGTCTCTTGTTTTGTTATTATGGTGTAGTTTTCTAACGTTCATGTGCTTTCCGCTACCTGTCTCTTTATTTAATTCACCTTCCCTTTGAATGTTTTTGAGTTTGCAACACTTTTATGCGATCGTAATAATTTGAAAACAAAAGTTATGATTTATTGTATAGTATTATTTTACATGTAATATATAATCAATACTTTTTTAGATATTTGCATTATTGCATAACAAGCTTTATCAAAATGAAAAATTGGATGACTTAATTTTTTTATTAAATTACAATTATTAATTTAACAACATTAAACTCAGGATAAGATAGCTGAGCTAAGCGTTGCAATTTCAATTACAAAAATGCATGCTTATTCTTCATTTTGGAAGTCTGCCGAGTAGAGAATATATTAGGCAGTGAGTGCAACTAGACAAGTCATCAATTCAGCGATTTCTAGATGTTCAGATATATCTTCAGGAAAATTTAACTTTTGTAAAACTTATTCTTGGTCTCTGTGTCATAGAGATCACACAGTTGTTTAAGTGAAAATCATAGTGAGAGGTATAGTCTAAAAGTCATTGAAATGTCTGTATCTGTCAATTTTAGTTTAAGTTCTACTACATGAGGATAATTAGTAAAGGCTTAGAAATCATTCATTTTCAAATATAAATGCTGGTGGAAAATTACCTTACTTACAAACCTAAATAGATTATGTCCTTTACTGGCAAACATCCAATTCATTGACTTTTGTTATGTTTCAATTAATTGCTTACATTTCTGTGTCAAATAGAATTTTAAAAGATGCTATAATCACTTTCTTACAATAGTGAACTGACCTGTTTTAAAACTGGAGGAGAAACAGGTATAATTAATACCTTGCATAAAGTAATAACTAGATACTGTATGAGTGATCCCACAACCTCCTTGAATCCTGCTTGGATTTTGATTAGCATCTGTTTAGGCTCCTGAAGACTACAGAGCCACCAGAGAATGGCTTCCAGAGAAAGTGAAGGATAAGCAATCCAGCTGTGTTTGAAAATGCAAAGATGAATACAAAGTAAAATAAGTAGCATATAGAGTTAGTTACTATTAGTATTCTGACAAACTTTTTTCTAGTTGCACATTTATACATAAATATCTATATATCTATATAGATATAGATAGGTATAGATATAGAGATAGAGATAGAGATGTATCACACATATGTCCTTTATGTTATGTGGATACTTTTCTATGTTCATAAATATTCATTGTAAATATAATAATAGCTAAATAGGTCCCATCACCTGGATGCATGGTGTTCTATAACTCAATTACCAATCCATATTTTTTGGAATTTAGGTGTTTTAAGTACTTCACTATAATAAATAATGGTCCAGAGATATATTTACATATACATCCTAGCACATTGGTCTGAATATTTTCTTAGAATACATTTTTAAAAATAGACTTACTGATAGAAGGTATTTAGTCATTTTTTAAAATATGTTTGGTACATATGGCCAAATTTCTTTCTAGAATGTTTATATCAATTTACATCACCACTCACAGTATATAAGAGTACCTGTATCAATGTTCCTCATCAATTTTCTCATTTAAAAATATAGTTTATCAATTCACAGATGAATACTGTCTCATTTGTTATTTTAATTGTATTCATTAATTAGTGGTGAGACTGAATCTTTTTTCATGTTCACTGACTACTTTATAGATGACTTGTGTGTCCTTAGTCTCTGTATCTTTTTCTTCTAACGAGTTGTTTTTATGATTGATTTAAAAATCTCTGTATGTAATTATATTATTACTCTAACATACCAACATTTTTCTTGCAGTTTGTTGTTTTATAAGTTTAAAAAATATGTAATCAAATGTAATTTTTTTACTTCATGATTTCTTCCTTAATGTTATGATTAAAAAGGGCTTCCATAATTCAAGATCATATAAATCTTTATTTATATGTCCAGTCTGGTGCTTTTATGATTTTTTTTTTAACACAGAACTCTAATCCATCTGGAATTAATTTGGGAGCAGGATGACAGTAGTCTACCTTTTCTTCTCAAATAGTTAAACCAGTTTTCACAACTTTTATTGAATAATCCATATTGAATCTTCTGGAGACTTCAGTCATCGAAAATGTATACTTACGCCTCAAAGGAACCCAACACCCCGGGGACCTCACCAGAGACAAATGCATGCATTAAATATCATACTGAGAGAAAGTATACATCTAGTCATAATTTCCCGTGTTTTTAAATCCAGCAAATTTTCGATCTCTGTTCTATTAGTTTATGGCACAAATATGTAGTTTAGTCTCAAAATATACTTTAAAAATGTAATGAACTTCAGAAGTTTCCAAGTGAGTTTACTGATTTTACATTTTATTCTGTTAATCTTTCTGCTTTAGTCTGTTTTAATATGGGTCAAAGAATGACGCTGATAGCTTTAAGATGCATTAAAACTATTTTGCTCAATATAGTCATATAGAATAGAAACTAAAAATAATTAGATACTTTAGGAGTATTAGATCAGAAATGCTTAACTACATGTGAAAACAGCATTTTGCAAGTATAATCTTTCTCCTCAAAATCTAAGGCCACAATAATGCAAACAAACATAAAGGTCAAGAAATTGAACAAATACATAAGTAAGGAAAACTTTCCCTGACTCACTTTCATTTTCATACTTAGACTGTGAATGTCAATTAGCTCAATCAAATCTTGCTGATAATGTCAGCTGTCAGTCATTCCTAGGTAGTGATGCATGAAGTTTGTCAGCAGGCAATGGATTACTTGAGTGATGAATGAAATAATGAGGGCACAGGAGCCTGAACAAAATTTTTTCATTTCTGGTCATTTCCTCTTCACATGGAAATTTAAGACAAGGAGACAAAAACAACATTAAAATTTGTTTTAATGTGTTTATTTTATGTAGTGTCTATCTTAAAACATTCATCTGTTAACCTTGTATTTTACAAAACTTAATGTAAATGACCATGATTAATCAACATCATTTCCCAGCTGTGTTGGTCAGTATAAACAGTATTAGCCACTGCAAGTGGTAAGCCCCAAATCCCATGTGCTTTCACAACAAAGGTTTATTCTTAACCTGTGGGTAGTGTGACTCCTCTGTGTGCCTCTCTTTCATTTAGTGACTCAGGGATATGGGCAGCCATCTTGAGCTACACCATCCAGGACATGGTTCTTTAAAGTCATCACAGTAGAGGAAGAGAAATGGTGAACAATATTGGGAGGTTTAAAGGTTAGGACTGGAAGTTGCTTGCATTATTTCTACTCATATCCTGTTCCTAGAACCCAATCACTTTAACTCAATTTAACTGCAGTTAAATTGAGTCTGGGAAATGTAGAAGAACTCTTAACAGTGTCTGCTACACCTGCAAAACTTGTTTTATTTAGAATAGTCATTTAAATCTAGGTTTTTAACTATATCATATCTAGTTAAACCATAGTTTGAAAATACTAGCTGCAACTTGACAGCATTTAATATATGCAGGGCTAGTTTCCTTACATACATTACTTATTTGAAAACTTAAGTAAAAACAATAGCTACAAATTAGTAAAATATTCAAATGGTAAATAAGGTAGATGTAAAAAGTAATAGGTTCTCTTCCCTTCAGTCTGATCTACTATAGCCACTGATGACCACTGTTAAGATTTCTCTCTTAATAAAAATGCAATATGTATATGTGTGTTATATATATATATGTGTGTGTGTATATATATATAATATATATATATGATATATAATATGTATATGCATTTACCTGTATAGAATTCAGGATAGTAGTCAAAATATTTAACAACTATTATAGCATGGGCACTGACCAATCAGAGTATATGATAGATGTAATCAGAGTATGTGCTAGATATCTGGTGGGAGGAAGGTCATGGGAGTGCCATGAATTACCTTAATTAGGGCACAATAGTGAATAACTCAGGGGCCAAGGGTGGCACCCAAAGAAGAGACCAAGGTAGTAGGGGTAGGAGGAGCGTAGAGGATGTGCTCAGCTGTTTTCCAAGTAGTATGTACATCTTTTGGTATTTTAGCAACCAACCAGAGCACACTGGTGAACTAGAGTTATATCAGCCTTGCATATACCTCATTCTATTTAATGTAGTATACAAGAGTAGTAGTATAATTTAAAAAATCAATATACTGATGCACTATTAGATAGATTATAATATTTAATATAAAAAGCAGATTAAAAATTAATGATAATTTTATCTACTTTATTCTAATAGTTTTATTGCTTATTTCTTTACCTTAACATCTTCTGCATATTTCTACTCTAACTTTTTTCTCATTGATGTGGTTTTTCATTTATGTTGTTCCATCATGAGACTGTGAGTCTTTGGAATGGAAGGAGTGTATTCTCATTATATTTGTGGTCTTATACTACCATGACTGACACATAGTAGACATTTAAGTGTTCAGTAAATACTTGAGTGAATAATTGTGAACTTCAGGTGCTAAATTAGTCTGGGTAATTCTCATGGACATTAGTTCAGTGGAAAACAAAGAACGAGATAGAGAAGCAGACACAAATCAAACGGCATGGATATAGGGTCTGGGAGAAACCTGGGTACCTAAAAGACTCAGTGGGAAGGAGGCCAAATAAATAGCTGGCTTCCCAATCAGGATAGATACAGGAGATGCCTAACTGATATATCACTGAACTAGAGAGAAGGGTACCCATCAGGCCTTTCATTCTTTGAATATAAGAAGCAAGACTATATTTAATCCCAACTGGCCAGTGAAACAAGAACTTTTATTAATTTTCCTAGAATAGAGATAGCCATCAGTCAACTTGCTCTGAGACTGAAAATCTAACAAATTATATTATACTAAAGTCTGCTTCAATCAATACCCCTGGAGAATATTAAGTCTGATATTTGATTAAAATAGAATATTTTATAAATAGAGTATGAAGTAACTCATAATGAATTTATTACCTGGTTGAAATTAACACGTGCCACTAGTTGCATCAATAATAAAAATATGCATAGAAATAGCTAACATTTATTAAGGGTTTATTAGATGCCAAGCATATGATGAATGCTTTATAGAGATTATCTCACTTAATCCTCACATATGATTTTGGTTGTGATTTACAGATGGAAAAAATACAGCTTAGAAAGTTTGTTAAACAGCTTGACTAAATTCACATACTAGTATGCAGTGGAGCTGAATCACTAGGGAAAACCAGGATTTTCATTCCTGACTTCTGTTTCATATGAAAAGCTTTAAAAGAAATACCGACGTCAGAGCCTCACCCTCAGAAATGATTACTTAATTGGTCTAGGGTAAGACCCAGTGGTATTGGTATTTTTTAAAAGTTGCCTGGTGATTTCAATGTGTAGTCAGTTGAAAACCATTGATCTATCATAGCATATTATTGAGAGCTTAGCTTTGCCCTCCAATTCTAATGGTTATGTACCTTGAAAGAATTGCTTTAAGATTTATGTTACTTCTTCTGTTCTCTATGCATTTTCCTTATTTATGTATACCATATTTTACCTCACTGATCCAGCATGCCCATTTATTGGCTATTGTCTCCTGCAGTGTTTCAGTATATAGGCTGGGTGATATAAGGGGTCTTATGTTTTGCCTCTGCAATACATCTATATTTAGATAAGATTGCTGTTACTAGGCCTTTGCTGCTCTTGTAAATCACCTTTTAAATAGTTGTTCATTTATTATTATATTTTTCTATATTCTTCGAAGCTACACTAAATAGATTGTAGTTGATTAGGTTTTTATTAAACCTAGTTAATTAGGTTTTATTAATGCTTCGCTATATTAGTTTTATACTATGATTGGTGCTTATGGAAATTGTTGTAGATAATACATTTCTGGTTCTAGATATTTTCATATAATCAAAAATTATATAAGACTGGATTCTAATTCATGTTAATATGTTTTCCAACGTAATAATCTACTCTCCTTCCATTTCCAACCCAAGCTACATTATTAAAATGAAGTACCATCATAATAGAAAAATGGACAAAAGGCGTAAATATGAAGTTTAGAAAAAATGGAGTATAAAAAGAAATAAGAAATTCAAAAATAGTTTAACCTAATCAAGTAATTCAAGAAATGTAAATGAAATACAGTTTTATATATGAATCAGCCACAATTTGTCCATAGCATTCTTACCTTACAGTTATAATTGACATGTTTATTATTTTTATTGTCCATGGTCTAATCTTAGCTAGTATGCAAGCTCCACGAGGGAGAGAATTTTGTCTGTCTTGTTTAGTGATATTTTGTAAGAGCTGAAACCAGTGCCTATCATAAAATAGACACCCAATAATAAGCATTCGTCGAATAATACTGAACAAATTATTTAAAATATGAGTGTGTGTGTGTGGTGGGGTAAGTCTCATGCCTGCCTATGCACACTATTAAGAAAGATGTGGTGAATTGCACATAGTTCTATATGACTGGCCGGAGTAGAAATCCATATGACATTTCTGAAGAGCAACTTGTGAAGAAGTATCATGTTTTTTTGTTAAATATTTATTTTATTTGAATTATTATTTATTTACACTCCTAGAACTTTGCTTTAAGGATGTAATCAGTGAAGAGCAGACGTATAGACAGAAAACTGTTCATAGCTTTGGTAATCATAAGGGAAACAAAAATGAACATTCAATAAAATATGGCATTTACCATTCTTTCAAAGCAAAGTAAATAATGTGAAAATGCAGTGATACAATATTAAGTGAAAACTGGAGAGTGGATCTCAATAGAGCACAATCTCAATTTTGTATAATCAAGGAAAGATGCAGACAAATGATTAAGCTAAAGTAATTACATCTGGATGGTGAGAATAAGACTGCTTTTAATATTTTTCTTTGTGGTATTATGAAATGCATGAAATTTCTATATAAAAATATATTACTTTGGTAATCGAAAAAATACTTTATTTATGAAAACTGGCTTTATCATTTTTCAGCTCTGAGGATATATTAAAGAACCTATTTTAATGTGATCTCCATGAGGGCAAGACTTTTTATTTGCTTTGTTCATTGGTGGATTCCCCATGCCTAGAATAATGTTTGGATAAAGTGCCACTTGTAAATATTTTTTGAATAAATGAATGAGTGCACAAATGAATGCTATGCCTCCCTCTCTAAAGACTGTTTTAAAGCATTAAATGTAAGGGGACTAATTATTTCCTTTTTTTGTGGAGTTGAGCAATTAATCCATCCATCACTGAGTGTTAATTAAGTGTCTATTTATAGCACGTCTTCTTTCCACTGAGGAGAGACTCCTTTCTCATGGACCGAAAAATGATCTTTGATCTCTAGTTAGAGTTTGCTTGGTGAGGAAGGCATTGAGCAGCATAACACAAGTGGATTCTAATATATGTGAGTTAAAATGGTTATGACAGAAATATTTTACCTTCAGTGGTGCCTTTAAATTAGCCCTGTGTCCTCAGATTTAAAAGAAGAAAACCATAATCAATTAGCAAATATTTTCTTACCCAATGAAAAAGTTTTTAGTTTACCGTTATAGAGAACAAATGGAGTATAAGGATGATTGCACGTTTTGTTGACATTATTGTTGGAATGGAAACTTACCAAAAAAAGGATACTTGAATAATAGAAGGAAACACTATATTGTGCTTCACTGTAATTCAATAAGAGTGTTTTCAAATAGTTTTTATTAATAGCATGCAGTTTAGACTTATGCAAATAGACATATGCCTTATTTAAAATTTTATTTTTTTTTGCATATTTTCTGAAAAATAAAATAGGAAATGAAGGACTTAAGGTCAGTCCTGAGGGAATATAATAGTAATGTTTATGTTGTAATTAAATATTAAATAAGACAATATCAAGTGTACAGTGATTTGGCTATTTTATACACAGCTCTTGCTTTATTTTTTTCTCTAGGATTCAGAATTTCCCACAGATATGAAATCAAATCCAAACCTGTACTTATGTAAAGAAAATAATTGTCCAGCAAAACTTGACTACAAGCTGAACAGCATATTTAGACTTCATGAACTTCCAGTGAGCTGGTAGGATTCTTGATGTTTTATTAATGCCTTTGAGATTTTATTGTCATGTCTAAATTGAGGTGCTCTTGTAGCCATTCGTGGTCATAGTGGATTGCTCTTAGCCTGTTTGCAAATTGCTTATCATAGTAGTGAAAGAATCTGCTTCTAGCTGCTGCAAAAATCTTAAAAATAATTGGTTTAGGCCATTGGTGGCAGTACAGACTGAGTACTCTATTGTGCATATCTATTGTAGAGGTTGCTGTTCTGGCTTAAAATAAAGCACAAATAATTTTTGAGAGGTTCGTAGGATTTGTTTTAAAGATGGGATCTCAGAAATTATACATTTTATTTAGTTAGTTAAAATTTTGCCAACATATATATTTTTCTCATTAACAAATCATTAGTTTTGTTTTGAGGACCATAGTTTCATGAACCATAATCACATTGGCTTAAAGACAAAACACTGGTATTATTAGAAAGCATTATTTTATGAATCTTCATATTTATATTTATAGGAAATATTTTAAATTTTATAAAATTTATACCATTATTCAGAGTTTTTGAGAAAAATATTTCTGTGGAAACTCTGTAAAAGTACATTCTATTTTATAGTTCTGTGGTACGTTAAAATTTTGTTAAGTGGTCAGCTTTTGTAGATTATCATGGATATCATTTTGATTATGGCTTAGATAAGTAATGCTATTTTCTTGTATTTGTCCCAAGTTTATGTCATCAATCTTCAAGAAATGTAAGATTTATACAAAAAAAATGTATGGTAAACATGGTGTAATTGCTTCTGTTATACTTAATGAAGATAAAAGTGTCAGAATAGAATGTTATCCAACTGTAATAAGTTACATGTATTTACCTATAGTAATTTTTTTTTCTTTTTTGCATTTGCAGTTTCCTCAGCTCTTGATGACTATATGTGTAATCTGCTTTCTAAACCTGATTTGATTATTTCCATGTAGCAAGAATGTTGTCTGTGGTACCGTACTTAGTTAAGAGCACAGCAGATATTTATCTGTGACCAAAACCAGTAGGTTAATGAATTGAAAAGTTCTATTAGTAAAGGGGATGATGAAAATGGATATATTCATACTTTAAGTATTCTATTGCTACTTAAAACAGTGCATTTGCATTCACATGCCAGTCTTTTGATATAAGGCCATAGTTTTTTCTTTAAGTGACTGTTGATTAGAATTCTGCACCATGCTTCTTGCATAAACCATACCAGTAATGGCTCATCTACAATTTCAATTTTGTGGGTTCTGTAATCTGAAACAAGAACTTCAGACACTCAGAAGACGATCTTCCATATCTCTCCATAGCATTAATTTAATTTTTATGAACAGTGATTTTTCTTGTCACACTCATATTTCATCATTTTGACTAATCTTTAATTATATTACAGTAGCAAATACAACTGGCCTATAAAAGATTTAGGAACCATTTCCTTTGACTCTTTGTAATCCTGGACCTTGGCTGGAGGGAGTAGCTTGTGCTGGTCTGAGAGCTCTGAGCAGTTGGGAGGCAGTGAGCACAGCTAGTACAGTTTACAGAGAAAATGGGAAAGGTTAGTCAATCTAACAGTTAAGTGTAAGTTAAGGGAAAAGCTTCTATTAAATGGAAATGAGAAGAGAAACAAGGAAACATGTAACTCTCAGTCAAAGGCAAAATCTGGATTTTAGCTTAATTTATCTCCAGCCTTTGGAAAGACAGCCGCCCTGATAACTACTGCTGCAACCCAGGGAATAATTTCTCTGTCATAATCTCACTACCATTAGAAGAGAAGGCTCTAGTATTGTGAGATAGGCAGTTAAAAAAAATGAATCACTAATAGAAAGAATAAATACTAATCTTTTAGAGTAACATACCTCAAAGGAAGATTAAGTTGTGATTTGGGACAACTCATTTACTTGGGTCTTTTTTCTTGTCTTCTTTATTTCCAGTTGGTCTCAGTTTCTGCTTCCTTATACTGCTGTTTTTTTCTGTGTCATGTATCTATTTCTCTCTAAACTATTTCATTCTGCTTTCTCTATACTCTCATTCTATACTACCAACGCTTAACTAGACATTATGTAAAATTTAATTGTAAATTTTTAGTGTCTCAAATAATTTCATATTCTCTATTAATTTTTTAAATTAATTAATTTATTTTTATGGTGACATTAGTTAATGAAATCCAGTAAATTTCAGCTGTAAACTTTAACAGTAAGGCATATATATATTTCCATTGCGTATTCACCTCCAATAGTTAGATTTCTTTCTGTCACCACATATTTGACCCCTTAAATGAACAGGACAAACAGAGACCTATTCTTAATTTTAAAACCAAATCACTCACTCCTCCCCCCCCACATACACACAAAGACATTTCATACTTTATAGTTTTTGTTTTGTAATGACTGTGAATTTATTTATTTATTTTTGTTTGTTAATTACCATCCGCGGAAATAAAGTTCTCTTATAGTATATAGATACGTTTCTTAACTTCATCAATATAACAATATTAATGGTATTGGTAATGAAAGATATCAGTAATAACAATAGCCCATGTCTATAAATGCCAGGATTTGGCTGCTTTACACATATTATCTCTGACCTTTGTATTTCTGTAAGGCAGTTCTTATTGTCCCCATTTCTCTCTCTCTCTCTCTGCTCCCACCCAATCTGCCACTTCTTTCCTCTCTTTCTTTCTCTCACACACACATACACACACTTACTCACTTACACACATAAATGAGAAGTCTTGAGAATTACAGAGAGAGAATTTGTATCAGGTTCAGTTAACTCAAAAGCAAACTGTAAAACAGTTAATAAGCCACACATTATTTTAAAGCAAAATACCAAGGAAATAGTCTCTGTTTTTACAATTGGGCATATCCTTTGTCAGTAATGTGCAATTATATGACCTATGAGTTTAGCCAAATTACTTTTTTTCCCCTGACAAGCATGGCCTAGGAAAATTGCTTTAAATTTAACTATTATATAACTGATTAAGTGCAGAAATTATAAATTACATGTTTTCTCTGGAAAAACAGATTTATTAAAACATATTTTTACTGTGTTTTCTAATAAGATTATAACATAATACATGAATATTAAATTTCAGATCATTAAAAAATTCTTAATATCTTACTAATTTGCATTTTCATAGAATGTAATGTTACAGGTCAAAGAATCAGAAAGGTTTTAAATCAGGTTAGTTAAGAGAGGTTTAACTTCTGATTTAGGTAGATGTCATTCTTCTACTTATTCATCAGTTTGTATTCTGCAATAACTCTCATTAATCTAAAAAATAAATTCTTTCTTGACCAGACAACCCCCCACCAAAACTATGCTATTTCCTCAGAACCTGCCCCACTCACTTTCACTAAAAAAATTGGCAGAAGTGCTGCCCGAACTGACAGCCACCACCTGCTCTTCCCCTTCTCCCCTCCAGTGGAGTTCCCTTCCTCTGTTCCGAAACTGTTCTTGTCAGTCATTTGCCACTTCTGTGCCCACCACCCATGGTCACTTACCTGTTCTCATTTTCTTCACTTATCAGCTTCAGTCAGTACAACCAAGCACCCCTCTTTTCCTTTCCCAACTCCCATCATTTGTATGGCCCTGGTCTTAACTGCTGATTCCTGGGCTGTCCTGCTCAGTGTCTTCAGAGGTCTGCACCTCTTCTGGCATACTTTTGCTTGGAGATGTCCCATGGGCTCAGCCTCACAGCTTCATCTTCTCACACTCTACATTTTCTCAAGTAGCCTCTTCCATTCTCGGGCTTTAAATACTCTTCATATGTCGATAATTCTCATGGTGGCATTCATGTCACTGACATCTCCCCTGATGTCTTAAATACCTAACGGGCTTCTCCAAACCACCATGTCAGAAAAAAAACTCTGTTCTCCCAGAAAACCAGGTCTTCTAATCTTTTCTATTTTTGCAAAAGGAAAATGTGAACTTATGTGAATTTATTCAACTTAAAACACCAGGCGTCATTTTGATCCCTTATTCTTTTATCCCACAATTCCCACCATTAAATCTACCAATAAGTCTGATAGCTCTGCCTCCAGAATATGTTAACACTTTTCCACTTCCCTCAATGTTACTACGGCCATCTCTCAATCTATTACAAAAGCCTACTAATTCACTCACTTTATCCCTCAATAATTCACTCACTTCACAGTAGTCAAAGGGATCTTTTTGAAAATATAAATTGGATTATAACATTTCCTGCTTTGAATACAATAATGTCTTCCCCTTGTTTTAAAATAAAATCCAAACTTTTTACTGCAGCCTCCCAGGCTCTGCAAGTCGAGACTGCTGCCTATCTGTCTTGGCACTGGACACATGCTCTTCTCTCCTCCGTTGCTCTGTACCCTCAGCTACCCTTGTCTTCTTTCTTTTCAGCAAACATGACACGCTTATTCCTGCCCAGGTCTTTATACTAGCTCTTCCCTCCTCTGTGTTGTTACTTCTCCAATTTTTGCATGCCTGGCTTATTCTTATCTCTAATATCTCAGCTCAAATGTCACCTCCTTAGAGAAGCAGTTGCTATAAAATGTAACCAGTATTTTACTCCCCATTCTTTAAGTCACTTTCAGTCCCATCATGCTCCTTTATTTCTGCCATGATTCTCAGTAGGCATACAGCATACATTTTAAAGTATTTCATAAGAATAAAAAAGATAAAATGAAATGTTAGTATTTTCCCAGTTTATATGTGGCAGAGACTGTCTAGATGCTAACCCATCTGGTTTCCTCTTCCCTGGGCCCATCAGAAGATTGTATCTCCCAGCCTTCTGAATTGACTTAAGGTGAGTGACTAATTCTGACCCTTTCCAGGACTAACTCCTAAGACTTCCATTGGGATTTTTTGCTCTCTTTGTCTTCATCCTCATACCTGGAATCAAAGGCCTTGGAAAGGGATGAGCCACATGTTAAAGGAGCATAGATCCCAGTGTCATGTGTTGGCTTGGAGAGTTCTCCAACCTTCATCAAGCTTTGCCCAAGGTACTGTTTTAATTGCCCTGACTAATGCACTATATTTTTGTGAAAATAAATGTTAGGCTATAGAAGATGAATTATTTTTTTAAAAGAAAGACTGAAGTTACTTTCCTTTCAGTCATTCATTCAACAAAATATCATTGAGTATTTATCAGGCACTATTCTGGGCAATAAACTAAATACACAGTAATCTTTTCCCAAGGAGCTTATATTTGTTATAGAGAACGGGTAATAAACCAATGATGAACACATATGTGCTCTAGTATGTTTGATGATTGTAAGTTCTGTAGGGAAACATAAAGCAGGTTTAAAGAGAGTGGCCAGGGCTGTTTTGAGGTGACATGTAATGCAAACCTTCTGAAGAAGGTAAGAAAGTGAGACATGCAGATAACTAAGGAAGAGAGTCAGAGGGAACAGCAAATCCAAAGCCCTTGAAGTGGGAACATGCCCAGACTTTTTCCACAAGTAGTCCAGAATCAACACCATAAGTGAACTTGGAGAAGGGAGGAAAACTGAAGTTAGGCACTTTTGGACCAGAACGGGTAGGATTTAGGGCCTTATAGATTATAGTACAGAGGACTTTGAATTTTATTCTCAGAATTTTGGTAACTTATTAGATTTTGAGAAGAACGATGCGATTTGATTTATATAACAACAAGATTGTCTTGACTGCTGTGTGGAAATTAGACTGTACTAGGGGTTAAAGGTAAAAGCTAGCAGAACAGTTATTAATTATTTCAATAATCTAAGGAGTTATAAAGATTTTGGGGGCTAGGATGACAGTGGTATAGAGGCTATGTGGTCAGATTTTTACTTTTTGATGAGGGAGACAAGATTTTCTGATAAGCTGGATGTATATGTATTATGGGGAGAGTGAGAGAGAAAGAGAGGGAGAAAGAGAGAGAGAGAGAGAGAGAGAAAGAGAGAAATAGGAGTTAAGGATAATTCCAGGGTTTTTCATCAGAACAAATGAGAATAGATCATTCATTAATTTTTATGGAAAAGACTAAAGGAGGGGCATGTTTGGCACTCGGGGTTGGGTGCATTAAGTATGGGAAGCCTGGTGGACTTGGATCTGGGTGGGACCACTTACACTGTGCTGTGAACACATTTCACAAGTGTGTGTGCCACCAGGCAAGTACTTAGGTTCTTGTCTGTACTATCCCATGCACTTCCATAGAAGCAGACACCAGAAACAAAGAAAAAATGACTGAGTAGCTTTTAATGAAAAAAAAAAAAAAGGACATTATTGAAGTATAATTTTTTACCATTAGGTTAATGGAAAGCATATTGTTTTGGCTATAAATTCTATATGTTTTCAAGAAAGCACTGATTATATTTTAAAATGTGAGTTTTCAAATTAAATATTAAATTCTTTTTCTAAATTCAAAAAATTTAACTAGAAATTTAACTGGTATTTTATAATGCATATTGATAATAAATTTAAATTGTGTTGTAATTTTTGTGTTGTTTCTATTTCTCAAACAAGCAACATATTAGAACAAAGTGTATATTTAAATTTTGAATTATCAAAATTAAATTTTGAATTATCAAAGGTAAAGAACTTAGAACTTCTTTTAATTTAATTTATTTTTTTAAATTAGTTTCAAGTATACAGTATATTGGTTAGACATCTATATAGTTAGTAAAATGATCCCCCAATTGCTCCCTCCCTCCCCTGACCCTCGACCTAGCCATTGTATTAATGCTAACTGCATTCCTTATGCAGTGCTTCCCATCCCTGTGACCATCCATCAGCTACTAATTTGTACTTCTTTAACCCTTCACTCATTCTCTCAGCCCTCCAAACCCCCCTCCCCTCCATCCATTACCAAATTGTCCACTCTGTTCGTGAGTCTGTTTTTGATTAGTTTGTTCTTTTTATTCCTTAAGTTCCGCATATAAGTGAAATCATGTAGGGTTTATCTTTCTCTGTCTGATTTAAATACCTTCTAGGTTCATCACAGCAATATCTTTTTCCATTCCCTTCCTTTTCATATGTAGAGGTCTTGTTTTCTTATCCTTTTAGCCACTCCATCCCTTGGTTGGAGCACTCAATTATTTTCCATTTAAAGTACTTATTGATAGGAATGTAGTTGTTACCATTCTTTATTCCTGTTTTTGATACATGTTTTTTCTTCTTAAAAAAGTCCCTCCAACATTTCTTGTGATTCTGGCTTGGTGGTGATAAATTCCTTTAGTTTATTTTTGTCTGTCCTTCAGCTCTAAATGATAGCTTTGCTGGATAAATTATTCTTGGTTGTATATCCTGTGTGTTCATTCTTTCAAATATTTTTTTGCCAAGCCCTTCTGTCCTGCATAGTTGGGTTTTTTTTGAGAAATCAACTGCCAGTCTTATGGGCGTTTCCTTATATGTAATTATTTGTTTTTCTTTTACTGCTTTTAAATTTTTTTCTTTGTATTTAACCTTTGCCATTTTAATGATGATGTGTATTGGTATGTGCCTCTTTGGATCCCTGATTTTTGGAATCCTCTGAGCTTCCCGGGGTCTTATGTCCATTTCTTTCACCAGGTTAGGGAAGTTTTCCATCATTATTTTTTCAAACAGCTGTTCAGCATCTTGATTTTATTCACTTATGCCAATCAGACGAATATTTGGAGCCTTAATAGTGTCTTATATCTTCCTTAAATCATCTTTATAGTCTTAGCCTCTTTTTTCTTGCCATTCTGATTAAGTGTCCTGATTGGCTTTCCTGTCCTCTAGATAGGGCATTTGATCCTCTTTTTTATTCACTTTGTTTATTCCATTAAATATACTTCTCATCTCAGATAATGTGTTCTCCATTTCAGACTGGTTCCCTCTTACAATCTCCATCTCCATTTTTATCTCTTTGTTGGAGTTCTCTACATTTCCCAAAAGTTCATTGAGCATCGTTATAACTAGTGTTTTGAACTCTGCATCTGTTAGATTACTTGACTCCATTATATCTGGATCTCTGTTCTGTTCTGTCATATGTTTTCTGCTTCTTTGTCTTCCCATTTTGGCTGCCTTTCTGTGTCTGTTTCTATGTCCTAAGCAAAGCTCCTAAGTCTCCCGGTCTTATTAGTGTGGATTTGTGAAGTGCAGGTGTCTGGTGGAAACAGTCCTGAGAGGGGTTCAGCTGCAGGCCAAATTTAGCCCAAGCCTCTACCCCTCTGGGGCCACCTGTCAAGATTCAGCAAGCAATCTACAGATGCAGTGCTTATAGTTGCCTCAAAAGGCCACACTAGAAACCAAGGCCAGCTGCCTCCAGTGTGAGTCCAGGTGCTGCTCAGCAAGTTGCATCTGACTTGCTGAGGATACACCTGGATGTGGTTTGGGTGGGGCCCAAGTTGGGGGAGGCGCGTTTTCAGGGAATCCTCTGGGAAGAACAACCTCTGTTATCCAGTTTGATGACGTCACAGCTGTGGCAGTGCCGTGTCCATGCACTGGGAGTGGGGAGGGCTCCACAGAGAACAACGGATACCACCGGCCCTTCTGTACAGAGCATGTCTCACCTCGACTCTCACTCTGACAATATCTCCCTGTAAGTCCCTGGTACCCACTGCGTGCAGTCAAACAGTCACTGGTGCTCAGACCGTTCAGGTCTGTCATTGCAAAAATCCACTCACAGACACGGTTCCTTTAAGAGGCATCTGCTGCTGCTGCTGCGTCCCTGCCACAGCCTCCGTCTCACTCAGCCCCTAGGGACCGCGCGGCCCCGTGTCCTCACCCTGTCCTACCTTCTGCCTTTGCAGGGTGCTTTCTTGGATTTCTCCCTAGTTGTATGGCTTGTTTATCCAGATCTCAGGTGATTTTTCTTTGCTGCTGTTCCTTGTTTCCGTCACAACTTTGATTTGGTCGCTAGAGGGATGAATAGAGCCTCTATCATCTATGCCATTTTTTTTTCCATAGCCAGAACTTAGAACTTCTTGAAGCTTAGGATAATAATAGCACACAGATAAAAATATTTGTAATCATTACTTATAAGTAGTGTACAGAATAATTTAAAACATTTTATATAATATAAAGATTATGTTAGTTTTGTTTGGAAATTTACTATCTGGTGGTTTTGTAGTTTACTAACAAAGTACTAAGGTAATCAGTTAGCTTCCATTAAATAATGATAACATTTATGGCATTATCTTTTAAGAAGGAAGAGTACATGAATTTACAATAAATGTAAACACACATTTTAATGACCTATTTATTTTTTGGGGTGTGTTCCATAAATAAATATATCCTCTAATTAGGAGAGTAGATCTTCAATTTATTTCAAATTGTCTTTAGTGCCCTTGCGTGTATCTGTCTCCAGCTTTAAATTGTTTGTTTTGACATTTTGGGTTTGTTGAGCAGCTGTCATCTTCTAGAAGGTGTTGTTCTGATTTGTTTTTTTGGGTTAACTTAGAGCTAAAATTATGTAAAGGCCTTTTCTTTGGTAACAGATGATGCATAAAGCATTTTTAATTCCAGTATTTCATAGACTCAGAAAGAGACCTATAGTCGCCCTTCTGGGGCTATGATGCTTTTTCATTCTGTTTTAATTATCTAGATCCATAGTAACAACCACAGTGACCTACAAGAAGGCATTGTTGGACATATTATAATTATAGACAGCAATTACGTGTAGTGCCAACAATGCATAAAAATCCTACCTATTAACTAAGGTTGGTAAAAATGAAACTATGCTTGACTCCCTTAGGACATAGTTTTAATTTTGGAAAAAAAATAAAGTCTTTCAGTTATAGCATCAAACTTTTACTGGAGTGTATTATTATGATAAGGCAAGTCAAAAATCCATGGAATGACAATGTAGTGATAATATTCCGGTAAGTATAGAAACCATCTCTCACTCCACCTTGTTGCTGAGCTACCCACTGGTATTTCCTATTACCTACTGTGTAATAGGAAGGGAAATGGAAGTTAAAAGCACAAGTTATCTTTGTAATGCAAAATGTCAGTGAGGAAAGTTCAGGACAGGTACCAATACACCTCTTTTTCTCTTTAACAATTCACTTAGTATTCCAAACTACATTATCTTCAAACATATACTCATAACTCAGTTTAAATATTAGAGGTGGAAAGACTTGATGAAGTGCTAATAATCAGTGGTTCTAGCAATTTCTGCTATTACTTGGTGGGGTGTCTCAAGGAAACTTGCCAAGATCTTGTCTTTAATCTCCAGGCAAGTTGATTCATGCGGAATAGTATCTTAAAATTTGTTTTTTTCTTGTTGTTCACAATTATATGGTGAATGGGTTGTAAACATCAGTGCTTGTGCCAATAGGTTTAGATCTTAAACCAATTTTGGCAGTTTTTTATACGGCTCTGACTAGGATGACATTGTCATGTTCATTTTATATTTTTTCATATCTGTAGTGCTTTATAATCTAAGAGTAAGTGATGAAATTTTTATTGGACTTAAACACCTAACATATATAACAATATTTAAGCTCTAAATTCAATTTTAAAACTGATGTCCCAAAGCAATAGCTATTAACTCAGAGTACCTCATAAAATAGGACATTTTAACTTGCTTATCTTGTGAGCACCTCAAACTTAGCAGCTCTCTCTCAAAACCAATTTTCTCTTTTTATCACCCCCTTTCCCTTCCATCCTCACTTTCTCAGTTTTGTTGGTGTCATTATCATCTCTATAGTCACCTAAGATAATCGTGAATCGTAAATCCTCTTTACTACTTAGCATCACATTCAGCCAATCACTCTGTGTGTTCTATATTCAAAATGAGTTGTGGAGCCATTCATTTTTGACAAAATCCATCATCTGTCATTTAGGCACCCCCAACAACTTTCTAATAGTCTCTCTGCCTTCAGTCATTCCTCGAACTCGAGTTTATCCTCTCAACTGCCATTATAGTAATCTATCTAAAATGATCTACCTTATTTTTCTTTAGAAGTCTTTAATCATAATTTAAGGCATAGATCATGTCTCTTTATAAATAGCCCCTGCATATAGGAGGTGCCTAGTATGTGTTGAAAGAATGAATACATGGATCGAGTGGAAATATTGTATGTGGTCTTAACACTATACCCAACTTTTAAAAATATATTATTCGCTTATAATCTAGGTATCACCCAGTATCACCCTGTCCTTTAAATTTAATTTGGCTTGAATGTCCAATGATTTCTGTGAATGCATGTGATCTAATTTTCCTGCTCACAGCCATAGCCATAAATAGCATACTCTGTGCAAATAGGTAGCTATAAACACTACTTTCATAGTAATTAGAGTTGCTGCAGTCATGCGCTCAAGGCTCAGTTCTCACATTTGGCAGGGAATATAAAAAAGGCCCCTTTAGTACAGCCTGCCTTTTTTTTTGCCAGACTTTCTAGGTTTCTGACTCTTGCTTTGTTTGTATCTTCAAGTCAGTCCCCCATTCTCATAAGTACTTTCTTCTTCTAGATCCCAAACATTTGATTTTTAAAAGTGTTTCTAAGATGGTCACTGGTTTCCTGATTCTTCTGCTTTCCTTCACTCATTTTGCCTTCTTGAATTGTTTCTGAAATCTGACAGCTGAGTAACTTTGAACCCTAACCTTTGTGACCTGGAACCTGGGCTGACATTCTGTCACCTCCTAGGTCTATCCCTTACCTGTCGAATCTGATTTTCTTGGCAACTATATTCCAGACCGTTCTCCCTTTGAGGAGTGAGTATAGACCTGACAAACATAAAGAATGCTTTTATGAATAAAGTCAACAACAAGTATAACTTTAGTGTATATTGCCTATTCTTGAATGAATCCATGAACTTAGGACTTTTCAATTTATAAAGAATATGTGAGAAGGAAAATTAGGCATTCTAGGTACCTTTGACAGGTGAATGTCAAAGATATGGGGCAGGGGTTGGTAAAATAAGTAAAAATCTCCTCCTTTTCCAGTTACATCACCACTGAGGAGGAAGGGCATTGATTTTGTCAAGGCCAAGGACATGATTAGGTCACATTGCTAAAACTCGGAACTAAATGTAAGAGGAGAATAAATGGTCTAGAATTGGGACAAACACACTCCTTTCTCCTTGATTTTCTTAATTTATTCAATAATTGTATATTAAATTCCTACCATGTGTCAGACTCTGTTCTTTTTGGGGGAGCATTGATCGATAACTTTTACTTTTATTAATATTTTAGGTAATATTTTTAGCTACCCAATTGGGATAACATTGGTTAATACAATTATATAGGTTTTAAGTGTCCAATTCTATAATACAGTTCTTTATACTGTATTGTGTGTTTACTACCCAAAGTCAAATCTCCTGTCACCATATATTTGACACGCTTTACACTTTTCTATACCCTGCCTTTCCCTGTGGTAACCGCTAAACTGTTGTCTTTGTCAGACTCTGTTCTATACATTGGGAATAAAATTGAGAGAGACAGAGAGAGAGAGACAGAGAGAGAGAGAGAGAGAGAGAGAGAGATTTTCATGTTTTTGATTATCACTGCAATAGTTAAGACCCGGAGACCCAATTGTAGACTGTGGAACTAAAAGAAATGCATGGCAGAGGATGGGGTTGCAAAGAACAGGGCAAAAGGAGTCCATCAGTCAAATCTGAGAATAGAGATTAAGTAATTTATGTTTACTCAGAATGTTCTTCCTGAATATTTTCTTCAGAAGAAAGTAATGGATACCCAAGTAAGGATGTGAGCCTGCTAGTTCCAAATAGCTCCAGGTCTTAATCACATCAAGTGAGGTCTGGGAAGGAAGAAGTATGTTTAAACTGTGTCAAAAGTAATGAGAATACGGTTTATAATATACAATGTAGGCCTTTCCTACACAAATACATGAGTAATTCTGGAGGATGGGGAAAGATCTGTTTTGTAAGAAAAAGGTAACCATAAATTTCTCATCTCAATATGAAGTTCTCAATTAAACTTTTCAAATTTGTTCTGTGACAATTCTTGCAGCTGCCATTGCCATTGCTTTATAAGTTTCATTCTATTCTGTTAAACCAAACTACTATCAAAGATTTCTCAAGGGACCTAAAAAATTGGTGATAAGCTAGGCATCACTTACCTTATTTTGTTAATTTTCAATATTTCTTAATCTGATACTATTAACTGCATAAGAAATTGTGATCTAGGAATAGAAATAATTTACCTGCATTTGCTTTACATTTATGCTTAAGGAAACCCAAACAAACAACATATCACTTGGTTAAAAAATTGCATCTATTTCTAAAATTATTTATGGTTTCTTCCTAATGTTTTTTAATGTAAGACATTGTCAGGAATGGCCATAATAATGCCAGCAGTTCTCTTCAAAGGAAGCCAAATGTATGTGTTGAAAACCTGCCCTGTGTTTAAACAGAAAGAATGATTGAGAAATGACTCCATCACAGTTTCTTGCCGGTAATTTTGAGATCTTATTTCCTTTTGGAAAAGTGTACTGCAGTACATTTAAATCTAGTTGTCTACTACATGACATCGAATATATATTTTATTTTGTACTTGGTAGAGAATATACATTTATTTGTAATGATTTTGTAGATGTCAAAAAATAGATATTGCACTGTTTATACTGAATCTTAGTTATTTTAGGAAACTAATTCTATTAATATTAATTTTTCCTGCAAGTTATCTTGAGATTTAGCTATATTTTTTGAAGAAACCAAGAGAGAAATTATGAATATTGTTAATTCATAGACTTAGTCCAAATGAAATGAGATATTAAGCTATTCACTAAAGTGATTTAAGAATTAGGTGAATTTATTTTTGTTTAGCTGGATATTTCCAAAGTGACTTTTTATTTAATTAATGGCTTTTACCTTGGTGTAGTACATAGTAAATAAAATCTTTTTTTTTTCCTTTTGCATTTCAAAAGTTTCACCTTTTATACAAGGAGCCACACTTAAGAATTTATTTTTTATTGATTTACCTTACCACAAGGTCATTTAGCTCCAAGTGTAAACTTTGAAATAATAGGTAAAGTAAAATAATGGGTTATGAACTAGTCTCTCTTTACTGTAGAGATCAGATAACATTTGTCCTTAAATATTGGATGATTCCAATATAGCACTAATCACAATGAAGATTTATTGAGAAGTTGAGGCAATCACCGTGTTAAAGGCTTCTCAAACATTGTCTCTTTTAATCCTCATTAAAATTCATCAATATGGTACTGTTTTTAACCGATTTTACATAGGAGTAATCTGAGATTTTGGAATGTTTGGTACTTCACTCATTGATTGTTGTGTTTGCTTCATCTGCATTCCCAATTAATGTGGATTCTTTTTAATTAAAAGGCATACATTTAGGAAAACACTATAGGTTAGTGGTTAAGATTACAAATGCTAGTAGTAACTGGCCTGTGTTTTAAATTGTGGTTCTACTACATATTAACCTTATGACCTTGGGCAAATTATTAACTTATTTCCTCTATTACTTTGCATTAGCCCTATGAACTTGGACAAATTATTTAACCTCTCTTTATCTCTATTCTGAAAAGAATGAGAGTTGTCATTATACATACACCATAGGTCTGTTATGATATATAAGTGAATTAATATTTGTAAATAAACTAGCATATTGTAAATACTAAATATGTTTATTTAGTAACAAATAACTTAAAAGGTCTAAGAAGAATGGCTAAATTATATCATTTCTGTTAGAAAATTACTACAGGTAAAACAAATTATATAATCTTTAGTAGGGAGTACTTTATATTTCAAGATGGCAGAATTTTAGAAGAATTTAGTTATATGAGGTTTTAGATTATTTTACCTCAATAGTTTAAATTAAGGAATTAAGAAATGTTATGATCTTACCAAACCTAGAGGAATAAAAGAAAAGTATACCTTTACTTATAGTCTTTATTGTCAAAAAATATTTAAAGGGGTTAAAATACACATTTAATACAGTAAAGTAAAATAAAATAAAATAATTAGATAAAAGAACCTGAAAAAAGAAAGAAAGAACTTGGAATGACAGTTTATTATTCTTTAGGAGAAATTCTGTTTTGTACTTCCTACATTGGGAAAAATCCAGTTCTTCTCTGCTGTGTGTTTCTTCCCTGTGTGTTTTCTTTACCTTACAGAGAACATTTCACTTCTCACACTTCCAGTCACCAAAGGTGTTGATATTTTCCCCACACCAGGTAATTCTCTGCAACACCAGCTTGGTTTCCTATAATTTAACTCCATTCTGATACTCTTTACCCAAAGATAGCACCATATTCCACAGGGTAAGGGCTCAGTCCTATAAGACTTTTCCCCTATCCCCCATTTCAGACACCAGTTTGCAAGTCCAGGTTCCCTTGACCCCATCCTCAGGTTTGATCAATTTTCTAGAGAGGCTCACAGAACTCAGGGAAGCGCATTGGCAGTTTATTCAAGGATACGATAAAGGATACAGATGAACATCCAGATTAAGAGATGGGGTGAGATCTTGGAAGGTCCCAAGTACAGGAGCTTCTGTCCCCATGGAGTTGGGGCACGCCACCCTCCCAGTATGTGGATGTGTTCACCAACCTGAAAGCTCTCTAAACCCTGCCCTTTTGGGATTTTATGGAGGCTTCGTCATGAAGGCATGACTGATCATTAACTTCATTTTTACCCTTTTCCCTTCTCAGAGGAATGGGGTGGCGGGGTGGGGGGTGGAGCTGAAAATTCAAAGCTTCCAATCATGGCTTGGTCTTTGTGATGACCATTCCTCATCCAGGAGCCATCTAGGAGCCCATCTAGAGCTTTGGCTTATTAGAACAAAAGGCAACCATATCATTGACGGAATTACAAGAGTTTCGGGAGCCCTGTGTCAGGAACTGGGCTTAAAGACCAAAGACTAAAACAAATGATGTTCCTAGTACTCTTACCACTTCAGAAATTACAAAGGTTTTAGGAGCTCTGTGCCAGGAACTGGAGGGTAGAGACCAATATGTATTTTCTATTATCTAATAGAAATATATAATTATGCAAAGTCTATATCAAATGACACTAACCATTTTCTACAAACAGACCATAATTTTGACTTGATGCTTTTAAAAGTTACCCATTAAAAAAAAGTCTACCACCTTTACAATTTTACTTTTGGATTCTCAGGGAAAGAAGACACTGAGTGGGTAAGCAATGCCTTAGCCATTATTTAGCATCTGCTCCGGTTAGGAGCTACTAGCCCTGGTTCTTCCAGTCTGGGAAAGATCCCTCCTCACCTGTCAGATGTGATCCTGATTGCAGTACTCTGCTTCAAAGGACCTTCAAAGAGTATCCACTGCCCATAGGGGGAAAATGTTTAAATTCTTTAACAAGGCTCATGAGACCTTTTTCACTTGATTCTTGCTTGCCTCTCCAACTCTGTCGTTATACTCTGCACTCCACATGTTTCAGCAGCCAGACCTCTTCAAATCTCAGTGGCTTAAACCAAAAGCATTAGATTATTTCTCATGATTCTATGCACTGATTTGGCTCAGCCATCTGTTTCTGTTCCATGTGACTGAGCTGAGATCACTCAGTTGCACTCAGCTGGTGGATGCAAAGTTCAAGAAAATGTACTGACACTGTTTGGTATCTCCGTCTCCTCCTAGTGTCTCTTTATCCACATGATATCTCATTCTGTGGCATTTCTTTATATGCCTTCTGCCACCCAGCAGGATTTGCTGGCTTGCCTTACAATATAGTAGCTGGTTTCTATAGGTTAGGAACAGAAGCTACCACTCCTTTTATTAGGTGGACCGTGGACCTGTAAGTCCCAGAGTGGTGATTTTTGTTGGATTCTATTAGTGAGTCACAGACCAGTCATTATATAAGAGGAGGGAAATAGGTACATTTTGATGAGTGAGGTGTCATGGGCACACAGTGAGAGAAAGAATTTTGGGGCTATTTTTGGAAGTTATCTACTTTATCAATCATTCTGATTTAATTTACTACATTCATTTTCCAAACATATCATCCTTTGTCTTGCTTTCAAGTGCTGTGTAGTCTGTTTCAACTGCTTGAAACACTTGCGTTCTTAGTTATTATGTCTTTCAAGAAGCCTTCCTTGATACCCCGAATTAAGATAACCTTCCCCTTTTATGAGATCCCGAAAATTGGTAGTCATTTTCTAACCAAACCACTTACATATCAGAATATCTGAATTTCCTACTAGTTATCAGCTTCTTTGGGAAAGGGACTAGGCCTTCTTTACCATATACTCCTAATGCATAATATAGCTTGTGACCCATATTTGGCACTTAAAACATAGTTGTTGGATAAACGAATGAAGAAATGAAGCGAATTACTAGATAAAAGAGAGTTGGTAGGTTTTTTGGCCGAGTCACATGCACTAGAGATGATGGAAGATTTTTAAGGGCTCTTTTGACAGAAACATAAATTAGCCAGGTTCTCAACCTGAGACATTTTCCCCTAATTATACCCTGTGCTTTGTGACATTTTAAGAGCACAGATATGTATCTGTTTGTGTATTATGCCCCTTCAGAGGTCTACAAATCGTTGTAATATCTAATATTTTCTCATCTTCCCCCATGAATCAATTTTGGCCTCCTTGGAAGTGGGCCATGTTACCCTCAGTGAGAAGACGTGAGTTAGGCAGTGGGTGAAAACATTTCAGTGTTGATTCCTTCAAAAAGGAGAGGATTGGGGTTTTGTTGTTTGGATACCTTCTCCATGTATCTCACCACCTTATTTTTACAATTGTCCCTTTTAGGTCTTTTCATTACGCACATAAAAAAAAATGTCATGTCAACATTACCATAAAATATTCTCAAAGGTACAACTTTGGAAAAATGTTTGACAGTGGAGCAGCCATTCCCATTTCCCCCTGCCGTCTTTCACCCAGATCTGGTTCCAGCTGTAAAGTCACCTAAACGTTCTGAGGTGAGACTGGCTTTTTCTTTGTGAAGGAGCCTCAGGAAAAGGCTTACTAGCTACGGAAGCCAGAGGGATGCTGCAGGGAACACTGAAGGACAAAGGCTTTAAGTGCCTTTGTTGGACATTTCCCAGTAGCCTGGTGCTGCTCTTAAAAGTAAATCATAAGAACACTTTGATGACAATAAAGGGAAAATTTTAAATGAAAATGAAATAGTAAAATCTAGACATTTAAGAGTTTAAAAATTAAATGAAAATGTGATAATATAAATGAAACATCTTTAAATTTCAATCAAGGAAAAATTCCAAGAAATGCAGATATTAAAAGAAATCAATAGATTAAATAGTTAAAAGAAGACACAAAATAGAGAAGTTGAACTAGAAGGTTAAACATAAGAATGTTTTTTAGTGTTAAAATGAAGACAGATGTTTTCTTTCTGTTCCTTATAAACAAAAATATATGTTAGAGAAAGATAATCAAGTAGAATTCAAAAGACTAAAGATAAAAGATAAAAGATTATATATATATATATATATATATATATATATATAAAAGGATATATAAAAGGATATGCTCTACCACACAAATGTATTTTATTGGCTTTTCTCATATTTCAAGATTGTATAGTTAGAATATTCATATTGACATATAGATTTGTTGACAATATGATATTATGTATTATGTAAAACATAAAGTGGTGTTTGTTTGATTTTAGGGTGAAGGAGTGATAATGGCAGTTTTTAATTACAGGAGAAATTACTAAGTATTACATAATTACATACAACTTTTGGCAACTTTGTAAGTTTAGAGATGATGTTTAATTAGGTTTATTATTTTTTCAAAAATGGAAATAATTTTATTCTTTTGTTTTCTTATTATTAAAATAATACATGCTCCTCCTTGATTTGCCCCTCAAAAACAAAAACACGTAAACGCTATTACCACTTTGGGGAACTATTTTCCTTTAAGGAATCCTTTGAAAGTTCCATTCCCTTTTGCCCTTCCCAGTGTCTATTTAGAATCTCGACGACTGTTCTGAAACTTGCTTTATGCAGCTAATACATTGTAGATATCCTTGTATGTTAACTATTCCATCCTTGTTTATATATCCTATTCACATTAACACAATATATAATAATTTATTTAATTATTTAATTATTTTATAAATAGCACAGCTGTGATTATATTTTACATAGATCTTTGTGCACTTATTTAATTTGAATTTATTATTGACATCTTGCATTTCTCCTATTTGTATTAGATATTTATAGATTCAATATATTTCTGGGGTTAAATTACCTTATTGAATTAAACTATAACCTCTTTTTATGAATTTTACTTTACTACTCATGTTTAATTTAAACAAATAAGAACACTAGACGAGAAATTATTATTGATGCAATAATAAATATTTTTATCCCAAGTGTATGAAGATTACATTTTCATGATCTTAAAGTGAACATAAATTACTTTCTACTTAAATTCTTCCTATGCCTTTTTCACATATGGCCCCATTGATCTCCCTGCAAGGTCACTCAGAATCACAATGATTAGAAACTTTCCCTCATTTTACCCCCTGCCCTAATCTCAGCTCTTCCTGCACTGGGGATTGTTGAATAACTTACCTGATGGCCATTTTGGAGACGATTTATTGGCAGAGCCATACTGAGATCCCATCTGCTACCAGTGTAAGCTGGGACACTTTATGTTGAGAGTGACTGAAAATATAACATAAATTGGTTAAAAAGCGAAAGAGAATTATTGGATCAGTTAAATGAAAAGATCAGAATTAGGAATAGCTTCAGATCAAACTCGATTCACTGTTTTAAAAATATCACCAATTTCTCGATTTTACTGTTTTTCTATTCTGTCTTTTGTAAGCATTGTCCTCTGGCTCCAAGCTCCCCTTTCATGACAGCAAAATGGCAGAAATAGTTCTAGACTTCATATTCTTCCACAACTTCTGGGATATAGAGAGAGTCTCTTTTCATAGCCCTCAAAGAAAGGGAAAGGAAGTTCTCTTTTATGAAAGTTTAGGCAAACCTCCCTGTGTTGCATTGACTGATCGGATTAAATGCCATCTCAGAGTTGACAACTGTGACTAGAGAGAATGATTACTGTCTTGACATAAAACAATCAAAACTTACCTTCGAGGTGGGGTTAGTATCGGTCAACATGGCTGATAACAGAAGAGGGTAGCTCCTTAAAAAAAAAGACTGGGTGTTGTTTCCAGAGAGAAAAGAAGTGGATGCTAAACAAGTATCAACTGTGCTGTGTGGTTTTCTGTCTCTGCTGGGCTTATTACCTTTTAAGCAGTCAGTGCTAACCAACCCTGTTCCCTAGTTGTAGTATATTCCCACGTGTCCCAACTGGCATCTCTGATTGTTTGCTATTCATTTCATTTCGAAGATCCTGTTCTTGTAGTATTTATTGTTGTGTAGTAAAAAGAAAATTACCACAGGTATCAGGCTGTCAGCCGTTTGTCTGACAACGTTTATCCAATGTATTCAGGACATTGTGTTACGTCCTGGACAAGATCAAGCAAAAGGAGATACTTCTCAGGATAGTTGTAAGGATTAAATGAAATGATCTGCATAATAGTACATGACATGATTCCTGGAGCACGGTGTGCACCAGGCAGATGCGTCTTTCGTTTCTGCTTATTTGCAGTCTTCATCCTCTTCCTATGACAGGGTCTTCTGCTCCGCTTGCTAATCCTCCTCATTGAAGTAGTGACCTGAGAGAGGGCCTCTGTCACCTATGAATATATATTTAAGACATTTTTATCTACTAATCTGCACCTGTAAGTATTGCTACACCTGTTGAGACTCATCTTTGATTTCTGGTGTGCAGACTTTGCAGAACTATGTGTGGGTTAAGTGAGAAACATATGTCATATAGTAAGCACTTAATACAATATGCTTGTCTATCTAGCTATAATTAATATATAATGTCACTTCTATGCCTAATAATTGAATGTATTTCTAATACATGAAGCTCATATATAGTTCATTTTATTGAAACCAAAGATTAAAACATTTGCTTTATTATTTAGTAATGTCAGATTGCCATACAAATAATTCTGGTTTATAACAAGTTCTCAGTAATGATAATAGAATTTTAGTTTTAATTATGAAAGTCTTTTTTCCCCAATTCCTACCCATCACTCAAGGTTCATGTTAAGTGTCACTGCCTCAGAGAGAACTTCCCTGAGCCACAAGGGAATAATCCACATCATTCCCTTTATAGCACTGTTTTTTTTCTTCATAGCTAAACCTCGAAGCTCAACTTATTTTTAATAACTTGTCCCTTTCACAGAAGGCTAGGCTACTTGGTATTCAGATGTTTACACATTGACTTACATCTAGAATGACTGGAGAGAGCATTTTCAGATGATGTTATTAACTTTTTATGTCAACTAAACAAATGTAGACAGCTCAGGTAGGATCTGCATTTCTTGAGCAGGAATGAATTTCAAATGCCACCACTTTTGAAATATCAATAAAAAGGCTAACATGGTTTGTAGGCCAGTTTGAGAGAAAATACCATTGTTTCCAGATTTGGAAAATATATATATAGTTAAATAAATCACTTAATGTCTTCTTGAATTGTAATTCCGAATTTTTAGTAGTTGTGTTTTGAAGTAAATTGGTTATAAAAGCAAAATTTGATTTAAGAGAATAAATGTTAGATTCACCTACTGCATAATTATCTTTTATTTTATTTAAACTTTTCTTTTTTCTTTAACCCTGAAGCACATTGGAAAGGGCCGTTGCTGCTTAGGGCCTCTGTATCATGATTAGTTTTACTCTGGAATTTTTATCTTTTCTGTAACAAAGCCTTTCTAGCTTTATATTTAAAATTAAAATTTTTCTACTATCAAGCTTAAGTTATTCTGGTGATACTTCTTACCTTTCAAAAGTACAGTATTGTATTTCCTTTAGCGTCTCATGCTCATTCCAGTCTCATCTTTAATAGATATAAAGTAGTAGGTTAAGGCTATGTAAAACAGAAGGACTAATCTATAAATAATGAAATATAAAATGATAATTTTTTCCAATCCCTTTTTTTTTGTTAAAATATTTATTTGTAGTCACAATACTTTGATTCTAAGCTGCGTTTTCTTTATGAAGCCCAACAAAATATTATAGATGTGTAATTTTTCCCCTTTGGAAGAAAAATGAAATAAAATATTACATTCTTATTATAGATAAGTGCAGATTATATTAGCTCGATTAGCTAAAACAGCAAAAGTCATGGTTATTAATATATAAACATCATACTTAGAGTCTGTTATTGCAATGATGAAACAATTTTCAATGGCATTGGAAAGTCAATGATATGTAGAAATGTATATAAAGAGGAAATTAACAACAAATTAGACTTTTGGACAATGTGGTATATAAATGTATTGATTCTACTCCAACTATGTATTGTTCAGTATGATAAATAAAATTAGAGGGAGGGAGGGGAAGCAGGGAGAGTGGGGAGAGAAAGGGTGAGGGAGAGAGAACCAGAGAGAGAGGAAGAGAGAGGGGGAGAGAAAGAAAAAGAAAGAGGAAGGGAGTGAGGGAGGGAGGGAGATGGGATAAGCTTAAAACAAGCCTCATTTTTCAAATTATATTGCCAGAATAAATTTTTACCTGTACTCAAGCTGCAGAGTCCTAACCCTATCAGGCCACGTGAAAGAACTACCTCATATATAAGTACTGAAAAAAAAAAAAAAAGGATTGAGAACTGTTAATCAGCATCACCTGGTATAAAGTTTATCTGTACACACTGACATTTTAATCTGTAGTTCCAGCAGCTCTGGTGGAAGGAGGAGGTAGACATGACTACAGGAAGGATGGGACTGGGATGCATGCGCCAAGCGGGTGGAGAGCCTAGTGTTGGGCAAGCCAGGTTGACTCCAACCTGCTATTCATAGTTGTTATACCAAACACTGCCAGGATTTTCCAAATGTAAGTGTCCCCCATCATATATCATTTTCTCCTGCTGAACAGAACATGGGGCACCCTCTCCAGGGATGTCCTGTGTTTGGTGAGACCTGAAAGTTTTTAACCTTCATTGCCTTTAAGGGGACTATCAACACACAAACCTAGTCTTTATGACTACCTCTGCACTGCATACCAAGAGTTGAAATAGCCCCATCCTGCCACTGATAATTCCCAATATCCTCAGCTTTCTGCTCTTCCACCTGTATTAGTTGTATCAGAAGAGGTAGTTCTCTGGGGCCTTCAGATTCTTCTGGAACCTGCTGAGGTTGGATAGTGGAGGCAGACTATATTAACTTCAGCTAACTATTTTTAAAACTGTGCCAGGTTTGATGTTATCTGTTCTTTTACTGTCTTGCCCACTTTCATCTATGTATTTTGTGGGGGGAGGTTGGGTAAGTATATTACCTAACTTCCTGTCCTTTTTTTTTTTTTTGCTGTTTTATAAAGAACTTAGCATACACATTCTTTATGCTTCTCTCTGCTCTGTACTTGCAAAGATCCATTACAAACCTAACAAGGTCATGCACTGTGCCTGACTCATTCTCAACTTTCAGTGGATATACTACTTTGAGGGTAGGAACCTAAGAGCTCTTCTGAAGTCTCTTTTCTATCTCTGCCTCCAATTTTCCATTCCTATACACGTCCATATGCAGTTTGAGGTTCAGTGACTTATACAATAAAAGTTTACGTCCCAGACCTGCTCAGTGGAGAGTCTTCTATTTGGATAGCTTTTCTGAATGTCTCTTCTCCAAGTAATGACACAGGGAGTCGCAAGAATTTAGGATCTTTCTATTTTCGTAACATTGGCATCTTCAACACATGACCTTCAAGGTTCTAAGAAGAGAG
Source organism: Pteropus medius (assembly GCF_902729225.1). Taxonomy (NCBI): domain Eukaryota; kingdom Metazoa; phylum Chordata; class Mammalia; order Chiroptera; family Pteropodidae; genus Pteropus; species Pteropus medius. Next base: position 18,775,733 of record NW_024351729.1, read on the forward strand.
AAAAGAAATGGAATATTACTCTGCAGGTTTTATGGTCAGTCCTGGGAGTGTTACTACCAGAATTTAATCACGTGGTATTGAGTTGGCTTCAAAAGACACTGGGCAATGTATGCTAAGGTTAGTACGCACATAGCAGGATCTCTGTCACGTCATCTCTCTGATTTATACTTACAATTGTTTACCTTCATGTTTATGAGATGACTACAGCAGCAAATGTATGTCTAGTAGGAAAGAGAAAGAAAGCTTCTCTTCTAACCATGGACTGTAAGCCTCTCCTTACAGCTTTGGGCACAAAGCAGATTGCTGTGTGGAGGAGAATTGAAGGCCTGGACAAATTCAAGATTCTATAAGAGCAGGAAGAAGCAGTGAATAGATGCCAGGCAGGTCAAGTATGAGGATAATAGAAAGCCAGAGCAGAATGGGATCATAAAATCCAAGACAAAAGAGATTTGAAAAATAGAGTGGGCGATTTTTTGCAAAGATTTTTTTCAGTAAAAGTAGGACTTTAAAGAGGCTGATTTTGGAAATTAGATAGTCTTTAGTAAATTCAATATAAGTAGTTGAAAAAAATCCATGGGATTCTTTCTCACATTGTGGTTTATTGAGAAGAGCTTAGTTGCTGAGGAAATGTGCCCACGGTATTTATTCATAATGCTGCCTTCCATGCAGTTGACTTTCTCTCCTAAATAAATATTTTATCCTCAGTGAAAGTTTAGGCTAAATGTAATGAATACTAAACTGTAAATAAGATATAAAATATTATGATACTTACAGTTTAATTCATTAAAAAGTCAGTTCTATTGAAATTTAGCATAATGGCAGTATATTATTTGTAATTTTTAACTTTTTCAATGCTCATAGATCTGAATTGAAATATAATTTATAAAATTGAAATTATTTATGATAGTGCAGCTATAAGCCTATGCTAATTGCTCTAATAACCCAGATAATTAATTATTATGCATTCCTAAAATGGAATTCCATTAAGTTACTTTACTATGATGGATATAATCATTTGGATAATATAAGTAATCTACACATTTTTCTAGATTAATCACAGATGCTGTTCTAAAGCTGGTTTAATGTGATGAATAATAATAGTTCGCTTATTATCAGCATTAAGAGTCTTTAAGTGCTCTTAATAATCATATTCAAGTTTTATAACTTAAAAGTAAATTAATTTTTTATTCAAAATAACATATCTAAGATTATTTTCTTGAAACCGATAATATATATGATCATAAAATGAACTAAATAAATATTCAAATTATTAAATAAATATTTGATATTTGTAAAATCTCATGCTATCTGAATCATTATAAAAGTTACTTAACTTAGGTCTTCTTGATTTCTTACTTGAACTCAATAGCCTCCTACTGATTCCTCTCACCTCTAATCCTCCAATGTCACTAGATTCTTCTTTCAAAACAGGAAAACCCACCATGTAATGTCTCTATTTTTAATATCATATTGATGACTTCCTGTTACCAAAGGATGATAACCAAACTGCTTTACGCTTTAACCCCTAGCTGCATGTCCCATGCTCTCAAATGGAGTGCTTCCTGAGCCATGCTTGTGCATCATCTCTGTCCCCTGACACAACCATACAGTATGTGAATCAAAAATATTATTGATAATTGATTTTATTTTTTACTGTGGCAACTCTCCTTTCCTGTTGCCTTAATTCCAGTTAAAGTAGTTTGGTTCTATATTTCTGTGTAGGGGAAAAATATGACAGAAAAAGTAGAGAAAGAAAAATAAGAGAATCTTTCCTAGGAGAGCTTGGGCTCTTAGAGGAGCAGAAAAGGCTCATGGCCAGAGTAAAAACACAGCAGAGAAACAGTGAGTTAAGAGCAGGGCCCATTCCCTTTCCCTTTATATTTGGATAATTGTGTGGGGTCTGAGAACACAAAGGATCTGTCCTCCATTTCCAAAGTATAGCCCTAGAGATGCAATAAGACCCTAGAAAAGAAATTGCTGCATGGTGGGTCTAGACAGGTAGCATGACTGAGTTTCAGTCCCCCACCATAGAATAGGAATTGCCAAATAAATTCCTGTATTCTCAAGAATGGAACAGAAGTAGCAGAAAGAGAGCAACTGAACCAAAACAGGCCACAGGTTAGGAACAAAAAGTTCTCGTTGAGACTATTGTGAACTATTAACAAATTGTTTTAGTGATGCCAATAAAGCCAGAAGATATTTATGTTCTTATGGTCTCATCACCAGTGTTAATATAAAATAGGAAGCCCTAAGAAATTATGCTCAAAAGAGAAATTCAGTTAAGATAGAGAAAGATAAAGAAGTTACATTTTTGTGCACATGAAATTATGCTCTTAAATTCACATCAGCTATGGAAATTTATAACTAGATCTTCATGTGTATGTAAGTAATGGTATAATAAAAAAAACAATTTACCACTGAGGTCCAGTCTCTTTTTCCTTTAATAGGTACCCATACATTTTACTAATGTTTGATAACAAAATGAAGCCTAAGATCTTTTTTAACATTTCATTTTTTTCCTTGAGAAATGAGCTGATGTTAATGCTTTTTTACTTTTAAAGAAAATGACCTACATTTCTTACTTCTTTGTAAGGAATGACCCTAGGTTACAGATTGCTCTATAATTACTCATAGGTCTTTCAGTCATGAGTTTATACACTCATTTATTCATTGATTTTAGAACATCTATTTAGCTATTAATATGTGTCAGGCATTATTACAGAGTATGGAAATTATAGAAATAAAAACAGTCGCTGTCTTTAAATTAGGGCCACATACTTATAAAAACAATAAAATAGTCGTATTAGGGGGCCACCTACAGCAAACTGCAGTGTAGTGTGGAATGTCAAAAAAGCTCCGTTTTGAGTTGGTCTTTGAGTATAAGCATTGTAAAACATACATTAGGTGGGGGAATTTTTTTCAATAATATAATTTGGTTGTTTCTTCAATAGATGGAAAAAATGGAAAATGAATCAATGCAATGGATTTTCATATTAATGAATTTAATACACTGTAATATACTATCACTTTTTGAATTAGAAACGTTTCTGAAATGTTGAATATAAAGCTTATAATTTTATGCCAACTCACCCCCTTACATTTTCTTATTGACTTGACATTTTGTCTTTGAGCTATGTTTGAGAATTTTAACAGTTACTCCTAGGAACAATCTTTTTCCACCACTGTAGAATACCTTTGTATTTCATTCTGTAGAATCCATGTAAGAAAACAAAAGGAAAGCAAATGTGTTTTTATAGTATAGTATTTGTTTTGAATTGAATCGTGTCTTCAAAAAACTATGTTGAAGTCTTAATTTCTAATACCTGTGGATATGTTTATATTTGAAAATAAGTCTTTGTAGATGTAATCAAATTGATGTCATACTGGTTTAGGATTGGCCTAATCCAATATGACTGGTATCCTTATAAGAAGAAAACACACACACACACACACACACACACACACACACACAACACCATGTGACAATGGAGGCATGAAATTAGACTTATTCTGCCATAAGCCACGGAATGACAAGGACTGTGGGCCACCACCAGAAGTAAGGAGAGAGCCATGGGACAGTTTCTCCTCGATAGCCTCCAGAAGGAACTGGCCTTGCCCACGGCTTGATTTGAGACTGGTGGCTCCCAGAACTGTGAGAGAATAAATTTCTGTTCTTTAAAGCCTCCCATTTAGTGGCACTTTGTTATAACAGCCCTGTGAGCCTGATACTATGTTAATTTCTAATTACTTTCTGATAGAGTTCTTGGAAACAAAATTTTTCAAAAAAAAAAAAATCAAAAACACAAAGCAATGCACAAGTTTTGCTTTTGTTACTGACTTTAATAATTTGTGATTATTCTATATAATTTTCCAAGTAAATTAATGTAATAGCAAGGTTGTCTGAAAGCAGTTCACTCAGATATAGTTTTGGACATGTTTATTAAGGATCAGCCAGTATCACTCTTAGACTTGGGAAAATTATCCTCCTTCTCTTGCCTTGATACTCAGAGGGCCCTACCATTTAGAGTAAATTCCTTGAGATTTTTAAGTCCTACTTCACTGTCTGGGAATATCTGGTCTGGGGCTGCGAGTGTCATCTGCTGGACAACATGTTTGGCAGAGTGCCCTACTCCCATTTCTCCTTTTTAGGGCCTTCTTTGATCTCTATCTTGTGTGTGGATTCAACCAGATGCCCTGAAGATATCTTGAACTTATGCTTATGGGGTCTTTTCAGGATGCCAAAGTCTGGATCCAGGTTCCAGGAAGGTGGCCTGGTCAATGAATTGTTCTGGCTTACTAGTATGGTAATTATCCCACAGGGTCACGCAGGATTGGGCTGCCAGAATGATTCTGACATGCTGATTTTAAGTGACTTCTCACTTATATTGAACATAAAACAATTCGGGGATCTGGGTGTTGGCTCTTATCTATCTATGTGCCTGTTCTTTCCTGTTTATCTTCGCTTAGACTTGCCGTGCTAATCCCAGTCTATAGCATCCAAGGACTGTCACTCACCTTCTCCTCAGGCTTGGAAGCATGTTTCAGGCAGTCTTCCAGAATGGCAGGGCCTGTCTCCTACAAGGGCTTTTGAGACTGGTGCTGCACAAAACCAATGGCCTTTCCCGTTGATGGCCTTTATTTTGTACAATCCATATGATACTAGCATATACTTTTGAGTCAGACTTAAGCCATGCCTGATAAGGGACTGGAATTCTTTTCTTGAGTGGGACTACTCATGGGCCCCTTGACTATCCTCCCTGCTGGTGGTGCTATGTCGTCAACATAGAAAGAGATAATATTCTAGAACTGCACTGATTGTAGCCTAAAGATTTCAACAGCAGGCATGTTTGAAAACATGTGCTTTGCATTTATGTTATTTCCATGCTATAATGTGTTGCTTTACATTTATATGATACCATTCCAATGGTAAAGTTAGCATGACCACAAAATAAATTATTGTTCATGCTTTTCTACATGCTCTGGGTAAGACTTGCATTTGTGGTCAACATCAATGAGGCATGGCAGTATCCTTTGAGAGTGTCATTGGAAGCCAGTATTCATGATGGATGATGTAACATCATGAGCAATAAATAATGTGAGCATCAAAGAATATCCATATTGCTTAATGTGAACAAGTTCTGAAGAGTGATGAAATTGTTAGTAACAATAGTATGGCTATATTTTGCCTGTAACTGGATAAAAGAAATTAGCCAGAAATGGGAATAAAGAACAAAGAGGTGATTCCAGAATCTGAACAGAAAGAGATGGAGCCTGATGGAGCCTGGACAGTATAGAGTCTTTTATGTTCATTGATTGGATAGTAAACAAATACGGTAAAACTTCTCTATTCTTCATTCTAACTCTTTGTTGATAAATTATGGTACTTTACCTGAGGCAATGTATTTTAAATAAAGTTGTCCTTATAGATAAGAACCTCACAAAAAAAATATTTGCTCTTTGTTGCCTATCCCCTAGGGATGGTTCTGTCAATAGCTGTAAAAGGGAGGAGTGAGAGGAGGATTGGGCCTAGTGAAAAGCTGACAAAGCCTCAGCCAATCAAGTGGGGTTATACCCCTTATCTGACTGAAATGGTCTTGCCTTTAGACCCCTGGCTCTCTCTGTCACTGGAAATGGGAAGCTGGTGGCACAACTTTGTGTCTACCACATTTCTAATGCCAGATTCACATTTTAGGTTTGTATTGGAGTTTGAATATATTCTAAAATGCTTAAAACTAACAAACAAACCAGATATACATAATTTTATATACTTTCAAAATTATGAAGAGGCAGAGAGACAAATAATTATTATTAATTTAGTGTCTACTCATAGCTTATCATTAAATTTAAAAATTGACAGAAAAATTGATTTCTAAATTACCAGTTGATTTGATATTGTCTTAATTTTCACATCACTTCTTTCTCACCCCTCAGTTTTAAAGTGCTTTCTTAAATACATAGATGTAGATATTACTAATTTTTAATTTTCTTGTTACAAATTTTATAATTAGGTCATACATGTATTTGTTTTAAAAGAAATAAACGAAGAATACTCCAATTCTAAAAATAATAAAATAGCATTTCTGTGCTCTAATCATCCCCACCTCGAATTCTTACTCTCTGAAATCAAGTACTTTCACCTATTTACCTGTTGTTTACCTCCACATTTCTAAATAACTTTCTTTTAAAATTAATTTTTTTTACTTTAAACTTTATTTCTTAATATAGAAGACCTGCCTTTCTTATATAATCACACACTTTCCCTTTAGCCTACCAATTTATAATCATATCATAATTTTTCATTAATTCAGTATTCAGTATTTACATCATACCACTATGGAAGTTCTGGTTTCAGCTGAATCAAGTTGCAGTAATATTTCCTTTTTTGTGCAATCTTTTTTCCTCTGTGAGACGGACATCATTCCTGTAGCTCTGTTCTCCTGTTTTAGTCCAGACCACTTGCTCTCTGGCTTGGCTACTCAGTTGTCATTCCAGAACCTCCTTTTGGCAGAATTCTAGGAAATTTCTTGGCTTCTCTCTATTGAATCCCATTTTCTGAACACCATATTTTGTTCTCTCTTAATTTCTCCCCTCATTTTGGTGCTGTCCATTGTAGGAGAGAAAAGACTTTGCCCCTGACCCCTTAGGCTCGCTTGCTGGGTCTATGAAATAAACTGAAAACAGACAGATGAACATGAGAAAAACCATACAGATTTATTCATTTTAAATATTATGTGCACAGGGACATCACTAGGAAAAAGAAAAAAGAATACTCCTAGAAGCAGTGAGATTTGAGTGTTTATATCCTGTCTCAATAAGAGAAGGGTAGGAGGTATGTAGGCCACTTAGGGGAGAGTAAATGATATTTAGGAAAGATGAATGGACCCTTAGAAGGGTAGATGAGGGGTATGATAGTTTGTGACAAAGTTTGTCTGGTGTGATGTTGATTTCTAGTCTCCTCTCTTGTAATGAGTCTGTCTTCTCTGGTTGATGAAACTCTTGATTGGGGGAGGAGCTTCATGACAACAGAGTTCCTTTTGGAAGTTCTGTCATTAGTCAGATAAGGGGAGTTCGGAGAAGGTCTCTTCCCGCATTTGTTGGTTTTTAGTGCCTTCACTGCAAAATAATCCTTAGGCTAAAGAGGTATATTTTAAGGTGGCATATTCTGCCTCCCTCTAACATTTGTTTTATGAGAAAGGAGGTAAAGAAAGTTTTGAGAACTTGAAATTCTGAAAATGTCTTTATTATTCTTTCACATTGATTGGATAAATTCCTAGGTCAAAAATAACTTTTACTCATGAGGTTAAAGTATTTCTACAATGTCTTAAAGATTGAGTGTGTGTATGGGGCTTGTCAACAAGACCTTATCATAGGAGTATGGAACTTCAAAAAGTCAGAACCTACATATGTTTTCTCTTGGCCGATTTATGTTTTCTAGAGAAGAAGCGTCCTGTGCCCTTCTTTGGCTGAAGGGGAGAAGATGACTAAAGAATCTCATTATTCAAAACTTAATTTCAGTTAATCCATCTATTGTCCTTGTAGATTCTCACCCTTCCTCTCAGCTGTGCCTGATACTCTAGAGGCCATGTCTATCGTAGTTCAATGTCTTCAGGGGGTAAACATTTTGCCTTCTGCCAATGAGGTTGCATAGACTGGGGAGAGATGTTAGGGAGTCTGGGCAGTATATAACTGTTGATGTGATGTCAGTGGCTCTGCCCATTTCCAGCTTTACTCAGTGCTTCGCATTCTCCATATTTTCAGAGCCTGGGAGAAAGAGCTGGCTTGCTTCTTGTACACGTTACCCTGCAAGCTGTTTGCTTTCAGCCTTCCTGGGACTACTAGATCAATTAACATTCATGTGCTCTGCAGTTTCCAAAAATTTTGTCTTTGCTGCTATTGCTCTTTTATGTTTTCTATGACTTTGTGAGATTTTTAATCTATTTCCTATTAACATTTTAGTTGAGTTTTAAGGAGAGGAGTTAAACATGTACATTTAATGTATCATTTAAATTGCAACTTCTGATCAACAACTTCAATATTTCTTCCTTTTGGTCTCTTTGCTAAAATATTTCTCCTGAAATCGCAAATGTTAATAATAGGAAACAGATTCTGATCAAATATGGTAGACTGAAGATTTTTATTTCATTTTTTATTCTAAAGGCACTCCTAAAAATTAGAAACAACACACCAAAAATCCATAACATAGAAAATAAGACATCAATATGAATGAAATTGAAATTAGCCACAACTCCCAAAAAAATACTGTAAAGAACAGCTCAGGAAATAAAAGAAATAACAAATGATAAATGCAACAAATTGTGAAAGTAAAGGTACTAAGTGCACATACATTTTTAAATTTCTTGCAGTGTGCAGAATTTTTCAAAAGTAAACTCACTATAGAAATAAAAGTCAAACTAGAAGCAGTAAAATATATCCTAAACTCAGTTGAAGTATATTCAGGTATGGCTTGAAAAAAATCAATAAAAATGTAAAAGTAATTGAAGCTGATTAGACAAGTGAAAGAAGAGCCATAATATAAATATTAAACAAAGTGGATATTGATAGACCATAGACTTTTAAAATATAACAAAAGATATGCAGCCTATATGACATATTAATTCTTAACCAACCCCCAAAATTTATGGATTGAGCGTTACCTTAATCTATTCTATGGTCAAAGGTAATTACATAGTCATTGGTTAATTTTCAGTGGCAGTGAAACTCCAGTATTATGTTAGAAATTTAGAGAAAAATAAGATTCATTTTCTAAGACATTAATACCTAGAAAACTCATCATTTGGGGAGGAAGGTCAGATCTGAGTCATATTTGATGTTTCAAATAAAACTATATATTTAAGTATCATTTATTTTTTAGCATGGGAAACCTGTTTTGGTTTTACAAAAGTCAAGCATTAACTCTTTACACACATACACACACACACACACACACACACACATACACACACATATATATGTATAACTTATAGCATATATGTTTAGTTTGTAAACATAACTACACTTGAATGCATACTTTTTTTCATTTACTTGCTTTCTCAATACAGAGAAATTCCACTAGAAATCACATATATAAAGTTAGAAGCTGCTGTTGCTTCCCTGGTGGAGACTAAGAAATTCAGCCTCACTCCCCTATTTTGCAGCTTGGGCAAGCTGGGCATGTTTCCTATGAGCCTTTCTTGCATCTAAATGAAAAAGTATCAGAAATACTATTCTGAAATGATAGATACTTGGAAAATTTTATTTCTTAGTAGGCAAGAACTTTATGTAATGTGTTACTTTGTATGAAATTCTAATAATGGATATATTTTAGAGTAGATTTAAATTTTTCAGATGTTCAGGCTGATCACATTTCTTTGTGGAATTTAATTATTGATACAAAACTGTTCTCTAGTTCAGAGCAGTAGGAATGAAATAAATTTCTAAAGAAAATTCTAAACTTTGGGATGCTTAAAATGTTTTAACACAAATGCAGCTACCATGGATAGATATTGTTCTTCATTTTAAGACCACTTTAGAACAAATAGTGGTCTGCTTGCAAATCAGTCCCCCTAAATCCCCCAGAAGGCCCCAATTGGTAGCATCTGCTGATTTCTGTGGTGTAAATCTGTTCCTCATGGCTGACTTTAGCTACCATGTGATGTCACTAAGGGTGGATTTAGGGGGAGAAGTTCACTGTTGGCTCCTGGGCTGAGTGAACCAGATCCATCATGCCACTGGATTAATATATTTCTTTTTAAAATTTTCTTTTTCTTTTTTTTTCTCAAAATTAATACACTTTAAAAAATCAAATAGAGCAGAAGGGTTTGTAATAAATAATGATTCAGAGCTCATTCTATCAGCTCTAAACCCGCTTCTCAGAAGTTACTCTGAACTGTTTCTGTTTGTAGTGCTGCTGGTTATTATTCCCCTCGAAACCTAAATAATTTACTAATATGGCTATTTCTTGATTTGGCAACAATACAAACATTTGCAGCTCTTTCAACTAGGAAATTTTTCTATTATCTAATGATTTTCCTCCATTTTATCCGTTCTCTATAATTTCTAATTAATAAAGGATTACATGAATCTTAGGATTCTAGCTACAGTTATTTATAATCTTTTCTACTACCTGAATTATCAGTTTTTCTTTTAGTTTTTTCTTTCTTGAACTTTATTTGTTGTATTTTTATTTTCACATAGCTGTGGACCATTGGTTGTCTATTTATATTTAGTAGGGTGGGACTGGGTTGATTTGTCTATTTGATGATTTGAGTGTTCTCTCCAGTTTTATATGAATTTTTCACACTAGGACTTTCAGCAGGTGTTTCTGTACTTTTTATTGGTGGGCAGAGTCTTGAAGCTTCAATTTGGGATCATCATGGAGTACTTAGAAATGCCAGAATGAAAAAAGGTTTAAACTCTAGCACATACTCTTAATCTATCAGTCTTGTTTCTGCTCAGGCAATTTTTTCGATTTGTTTGGAGACGTGGCATGTGCATGTGTGCGTACGTGTGTGTGTGTGTGTGTGTGTGTGTGTGTGTGTGTGTGTGTGTGAGATGTATATGTATGGTTCTCTTTGGCAGTATAAGCCAGATTGCCTGCACCCTGAAGTTTAAAAGTGTAGGATAGACAAGAATGGATGGAGAGGGAGCATGTGGGAGAACAAACTGGAGCAGTTGTTTCATGTACACAAAGTGCCACTAGTCCCTTCCTCCTGGGAACCCCCAGGTTTCTACGCTTTTCATGGCATCTGTAGACTCCAAACTCGGTGACTTGGTAGAGTTCCACTAGGGATACATGCATTTCCTCTGGTGCAGACTGGTTCCATACATTCTGAATTGTAGCTTTATTTTTTTGTTTCATCCAGTGCAGGCTTCAATCTGCTTTTATTTTCCCAGGAATATTTGAAATTTTTCATCCACCAAGTGTCATTCTTTTGGGCTTATTTTATGCATTTATTTCATTTATTTTTCCCTGCAAATAATATGAATGTAAGTTGGAACTTGGAATGGAAACTTCAACATCACTGGACCAATTGAACAGTGATGCCATTTGGAATCTTAGAATCAATGAACCATTACAATACCCTCCTTGTGTGCTATCCACATTGTATCTTGTATGTGCATGTAGTTATGGGTTTTGTGTTTAGTTATGTTTTTTTTTTAATTTTGAAATGAACTCTAGCAATACCTTAAGTTTTGTATTTTCTTTTTTTGTTGTTAGTTTTTAGGAACATATTGACACCAGGAAATTATTTCCTCTAAAAATATGCTCATTTGTAAGAATTCTTGTTCCAAATTCTGGTCTTAAAAATTATAAGGATTATATTTAAAGTTTGGAGTATATTTGGAAAGATCTCTTCAATTGGAAAAAAATTCATAAATTATTACGGTTAGGTTTCTAGATCTGATTTCTGTTTTTACCACAATCAAAATATAAATTTTCATTCCTTAATGCTTTCTTTGGTCAAATAATCTTAGAAAATATTTATAGCCACTTTATTTTAACCTTCTGAACTATAAGGATTATTTTTTTAATTCTCTAATTTTTATGTATTCTTATTCTGAAAAATAATTTGATTTGGGGAGGGTCTTTGGGACCCAAGTTAGCTGACTTATGAAGGTGAATTCAATTTATTGACTAGGAGTTTCACTTTATATTGGCTCAATTGAATTTCTAAAAGTTGAATATTATTTCATAATTAGCTATAATTTTATTTTCTAAGTATTTTAAACCTCTTATTCTACTATCTTCTAACCATTTATAGTTATTTATTTGGTAAGTTATTTAAAGATTGACCTTGTATTTTAATAATAGCAAATAATTTATATAAGAAATATGTTTTCATGTTTTCCAAAAAGTTATGGAACTAATGCAACTGGACAAGAATATAAATATTATTTGCCTCTTTCATTTCCATGTGTAGTGCTATGAATGCAAGTGATTATTCTTAGAATTTTGTTTTTATGTATCATAGAATAAATGCCTATATGTGTATACATAGCTTTGATATATTTGTACATAATACTAAATATTAAAATTAACATATAAATGAATATAAGTCAAATATAGTCACTTAAGTTTCATATGTACACAAAACACAACTCATATTTGGGTGTATAAGTACACTCTCTTTGTGTATACGTGTATGTGTGTGTTTTCGAGGCCAGATTAAGCAGAAAGCTTAAAGTCCTCCCCCTTCCTCCCATGCTTTATTATTCTACACCACACATTCACTTTTATTGAATTGTTAGGGTTAGGTTGATGCTTTTCAGGCTGAAAGACAGAAGCATTTATCTTCACTGACAAACAATTTGGAAATATTTTCCTTGGGTTTCAAGACACTTGCTCTAACACAATAATTCTCATTCTATTTTATTAGGAAGCACCTACAACATTTGGCATCTTCTTTCTGAATTTGCATGTAATGAATCAAACTGCACTACAGGTTGATCGTAATATATATTAGAAAGTTCATGAAAAATTATTGTTTTGAAATTTAGAAAATAATGTGGGGATTATTTTGCATACATTTTTAAGGAGAAATATTACTCTTCCTCTGAATATAAATGTAATATGTGTTGCTATTAGAAACTATGAAAATACAAAAAAGAAATAATAATGTCTACAATCTAAGGTAATTGCTATTGATAATTTGTATATGTCCTTTAATCATAGTGATGCCTAAACACGCATTACATATATTTCATGGGTATATTTGAAATCATGCAGTTCGTACACTTTTTTGCTTAATTTTGAATGGCATTTTATGTTATTAAAATATACTAAATATCTTGATAGCTTGGTTTTTAATGGATGCATGATATTCTATGTACATTTTAACATGTAATCACCATATAATATTGGATATTTATGTTGTTTTCACTTTTTCTATTATAAATTACACTATCATAAAAACCATTTATAAATTCCCATGTACATCTACAATGGTTATGGCTATTTTTTGTGTGTAATTTAATCATGACCTTAGCACATTTTCTGTATCTCAATATATGTTTTTTATTGATTTAAATGATTTAACATTATTGTCTATAATGTTGCTAATATTTGGATTAGTCTATATATTGAGAATGATTTCTCCTACTTTTTCAGGTACTTTATAATAAGCATGATCATTTTTGATGTGCACCTTCATTTAAAATGTCCATTTTAGTAGAGTCTCCATGGAAAAGAAGTTGGCAGTTTCTCAGAAAACTAAATACATGTATACTTTATTATCCAGCAACTTTTCTCCTAGGAATTCATTACATTATTCACATATATGGCAGCAGACTTTCTTTGGTACATTCTAATATCCAACTCTTACTCCTTTCAGTCAGGAAATGTCAATAGTGTTTATTCTCTCATTCTTCCAGTCTTTTATTTATTTATGTGTTAGTTCAATACTGAAGTAGGTATTGGTAATATAATATCTTGCTGTTCATTTCCTTGACAAATAGCATTAGCATTGATTTATTTAATGGTAAATATAAGGCATTTTGCATTTTTTATGTTTAATTTATTCACAGAACCTACTATTTCCAATTCACAGGGTCAGAAATGTTTTGTGATAACAAACATCTATTTAACATCCATCTATCTATCTATCTATCTATCTATCTATCTATCTATCTATCTATCTATCTATCATCTGTCTAATCCATCTATCTATATTCATACAGATACACATACATAATAATCATTAATATTTAGGACAAACCACCTCTTTTTGTAGACTTCATTTTATTCAAATTTAAAAGCATGCATATATGCTGCCTATCTTCTCAGAGAGATGATACACTTCTTTGTATTAAAACTGTCTCTGGTGCTTTCAGGCAGGGTTTGAACAATAAATGTTATTTGATTGAATTTGTGGTGAGGAGGCAGACGTGCCCTTACATGCTGTGATTTTACAAATGAGTAGTTCAACACACTCTTCACTGGTGGCAAAATTATTTCTTTAGAATTGTTGGTTTTAGTAATAGCGGTGGGTATCGAATCTGTAAGTAGTTTTTCTTGTGGCATTGGGTTACTTCCCCTTCTAGTCACCTTCCAAATCTCCAATATGTATTTTATCTGAAATTACAGCAAATGACAAAAATGTTTAAATGCTTATTAAGCACCTTAACTGAATATTGCTAAGTTCAAAGTAAAACTTAGCTGGTTTCAAACACACTACTTCAGTTTCTTTTCAACTTGTACAGCTATCACTTGAGGTTTATGAAAAAGTCTAAACAAGGTTTTACTATAGAAATATTTATTTCTTTGTACCCCTCAGGCCTATTTTGGTGTCTGGCAAACACAGCAGGCAATCATGATTGTTTGACTTAAAAAATACATGAATGAATAACTTCCCACCACAAGAATAATTTAGTGCTTCCCTGAGTTTTAACCTAACAAAAAGAGTGTACTACAATAGTCTTTCTTAAAGTCATACTATTAACTATATTAATTTTGTTAAAAGTTGATTAAACAAATAATAATGTATACCATTAACGAAAATTATTATTAGATTGTTACTGATATTTAAAAATTAAAGAGATTGTGTTTCTAAACAGTTTGCCAAAGGACAGAAGTTAAAATATTAAGTTTGGCAAGATGATTTTTTAAATTTCATTTTTTCACACCATTGTTTTAGTGTTCTGACATATTTTGCACGTATTGATCACTTTAGCACAATTTAAATAAATGAAGTGAAATAAGTAAAGCTTTTCCATTAGTGCAATGATATTGTAATGTTGGAAGCCAAATCAAATGAGGTCATTAATGGAGTTAAAAATTACAAGCCCACAAGCAACTTTAGACTATTGCTGTTTGTTTTGTTTTAGTTTCTACTTAAAAATATATCAATGTACTTCTAACCGAATTCTTATATTACACAGAGTATGAAGTGATCCAAAAGACACTATATTTCTTGAATTCGGGAATACATGTCTGAATACATATTTATTGCTATATGAATACATATTACAATAAACATTTAATTATATATATTAAAAACATATTTATTTTCAGAAATGTGAACACTATCCTGGAATGATTGATGTAGATTAACTTTTTATAAATCAATGAACGTTTCACATTTTCTTTTATTATGTTTGTTGTCAATTTTTTATCTTTAATTAGTAGAAGTTTCTTAGCCTTAAGTTAATTGCTCTGTTATTAATTCTTCAATGAAATAAAGGCATTGGATTAACTTAATGTTTAAAGAAATATTTACATATCATGAAATACAATACTTTATCTTTTTAAATTTTATTTATAGTTCTTCATAATTTTGAATATCTTGAGAATGTTCAGTGAGCTAGCATAATACTTGTGCATTTTAATTGGAGTATTTAATGCTGTGATTTAAAAAATGGAATATTATATCTTATTTCTTTCAATATTAAAAAACTAACCAAAACAAAAATATTAAATTCAGAAACACTTTTTTTCCAAATTATTATATGCATAATACTATGTGAGTTATCAGCTTTAATAACGTTTTTACTTATTATTTTTATTGCCTATAACTGAAGTCGTTTCAATCTAAACCTGGCTGACCCACTTAAAAATCCATTTAAAATTTTAATTTTCCTAAACTAATACTCAAATGGTAGAAAAGTATTTGATATTTTGAAAGTTTGTAGTTTTCTTAAATGTTGGGGCCTGGTGGCATTAAACATTATCTGTCGATTTATTTTTTACTCCTTAATGTACCATACATTTTTAGAAGTCATGTCCTAAGATTTCCCTCAAAACCTCATGCGTAGCCTGATCCCAGGATAATGCTCATATTTATAGAGATAGTGATATCTGACTTTGGGAGTCACTTTTATAATTTAGAAATAAAAGTTATCAAGAAGGTGTGATATTTATGGTGTAAGGAACTATAATCATTTATATTGTCTTCTCTTTGGGACCAGAGTAATTAAAGTGTTTAAAATCACAGATGTTAATTTCTTCCAGTCATCCTTTCTTTCAGTCAATTTTGGCAACTCTTTGTTTTCCCCAACCCATAAATGTTTTCTGGTGTGCTAAAAAAGGCATGAGTCTCTTGTTTGAATGCTGTTATTCTCAGGTCTACCCAGGAATCAAGAGATTGAGGGAGACAGCAGTCCTAAAATGAAAGTGCAGCTTCACCACTTTTTAAGATCATTCGATGACCTGCCATAAATGCATGAACATAGTGGTACCTGGAATAATTTTGCTAGTTGAATAAGGAAGTCTGAAGTAGAAAATTGGAATAACAAAACAGGAGGGGTAGATTTTGGGGTTCCAGTTTGAAATGGAGTTTGGACTGCATCAGCAAGTAGTTTCCAGATCTCTCTCTCATTTTTTGTACTCTCATTTTTTTTGTGCACGCTCATAGAGTTTATAGGTAAAAACTGGAAGTGGCTTACCTCTGCATTGCTATATGTCATTAAAACTAAATTAATGCATGTTAAATCTTTTTTGAAGATACTGGTAGTTATGGCCATTTATCCTCTTTATTCTTATTTTTTGTTATATGAAACCAGGCAAATATAATTATTTTAATAAAGCTTTCCTTAGTATTTTATCATTTATTAAGAAGAAAACATTATCTTCACAACATTACAGTTTATTTGTGGGATAAAAACCTGTCCAGTCCAAGTTTAAAATAAAGAAAAACAAGGAACAAACTATTGAGTTACTCTTGCTACTTAGTTTTTGTTTACTTCTTTCCTTGCCTATAAAATCTCACCAATAAACCTTTTCATTAGCACAACTTTCTCAATTAATTTCTCTCACTGATGGCACTATGAGTCATTAATCATGAGAATGCTAACAGAAGGACCAGAAAAATAAAAACTCATGCTAAGTGCACATATTACTAATTGAAAGATGAGGCACATTTCCATTAAGATTATGCACAGCAAAGGGGAAAAAATGTCTCTGGTAGTTGACTCGATGTTGGTGAGTATAGTTCTCAACTTCTTTTTTCCTATTTACTCAATACTATGCATTTTTTTTTTACTTGAATCATGAAAATATTCATGTCAGAGAAGGACAAAATAAACCCAAAGCGAGCACTGGAAAGGAAATAATGAAAAATAAAAATGAATCAGTGATACAGAAAAGAGAAAGAATAGACATCAGTGAAATGGAAAGCTGCTTCTTTGAGATCAATAAAATTGGTGTCTAGCTAGACTGATTAAAAAAAAAAAAAGGAGAGAGAAGATTCAAATTACCAATATCAAAAATGAGAAAGGATTCATCACTACAGATCTTACAAACATTTAAGTTTAGCAATTTCGATGAAATGAACAAATTCCTTGAAAGACACAATTACTAAAGCTCACTCAAGAAGTAATAAACCTGAATAGCTCTTTATTTATTAAATATCAGTGAGGTTGAGCATCTCATTTTAACTGTATTGCTCTTTTATGAATGTCCTTTTCATAGTTTTTCTCATTTTTCTATTCATTTTTTTGTTGAATTTTATTTTATGTTTTATTTATCTTTTGTCAGTTTTTGATGTCACAAGTAACTTCTCCCTGACTATTTTTTATAGCTTAATTTTTTCTGTGGTGTTCTTTATTGAATTAAAAAAAAAGAACACCTTAATTTTGTGTATTAAAATCCATTAAATTTCTCCCAGTAAATTTTACTTTTTTGACCTTATATAAATCTTTCCTAACCCTAGTTGAAAAAGATATACTTTTTTACTTATTTGCTTTATAGTTTTGCCATTTATATGTATGTCTTTAGCTCCTCTACATTTCAATTTGTTTGAGATTTAATATAGTAATCCATCTTCATACTGATAATTTTCTGAGCTCCCTATTCTGGTTCATTGGTCAATTTTTTATTGACCAAACAGCTTTATTACTATGGCTGTTTAATATATTTTAATGGTGGTTTAATGAGCCTACTTACTTCCTCTTTTTCCCCCAAACTTGGTGAGCTCTTCATAGACCTTGATTTTCCCAACACACTTTTGATTAAATATCTTGATTTCTTTAAAAAAACAAAAAACAAAAAACAAAAAAATCCTCCACACGGGATTTTTATTAGAATTGTGTTAAATTTGTAGGTTAATTCCGGAATACTTGGAAGAATTACAATGCTAATTTGTTTTTATACATGCACATGGTATAACTTTTTAAACATCTTCCTTCAAATCTTTTAATAGAAGGTTTGCATATTTTCAATGAAGGTCTTGTGACTTTGCTTATTTTTTTGATCAGTTCCTCACAATTTTCTTGCCTTCTTTTTCAAGAATGCATATTAGTCAAATGTTGGGCTTATTGAATTGGCTTTCTTATTTCTTTTCTATTCAATCTTTTTTCTCCATATTTTTCACTCAATAATTTCTTTGAGTTTATTTTCCAAACATTTAATAAGCATTTTAATTTTATCATATATATATTTAATTTTTAAAACTCTTTCTTACCTTCTGAGTATTCTTTCTTCGTGGTATTCCTGTTTATATTGTATCAATATAATATGTCTCAGGGAATAATAATTATAGAGTTTTTCTGCATATATCACTTCTGTTTATTGAGTTGCTTTTTATTCATTTGATTACTGTTTTTTTTATGTAGGAGGGTGTCCTTTGATGTCTGGTAGTGATCATTGGCTGACCATTCATATTTAAGAATGAAGCACTTTATGAGTGGGAGGCATTTGTATGATTTTGTAGTCAGTCACCATTTGAATTGGGGCTTCCTAAGTGTTAATATCTCTAGGTCTTTTATCTCTTCAGAGAAGGAGCTTCCATATGAACTTGCAGGAATATAAACCTGGTTTCTGTTGTCCCAGAGCTGATTGAGGAAAGGAACTTGTGGGGCCCCTTCCATACAAGGTGTAGAATATCATTTAATCCCTTTGTTTGTAGTCTGGCACCTCACCTTTGACCTAGTTGGTACTTCAGAGAATGAGCTTCCCTCAGGTTAGAACCTTTACTGTTGAATTTCTTTACACAACATAACTTTTCTGTGTGTAAGGAGAGACCAAGAACTCGGGTCTAACTGCTCCTTAAACAGACGGAGTCAATTCCTCTGCATATAGGCGCTTGCCTTTACTTGAATCTTTCTCCTCTTTGTTATTCCTCTCTGTAAGCACTTAGGGTTGCTCTCTTCTCCTCCTCTAAGTCATTGCCATTTCTTCATCTGTTTTCTGTTTCTTATATTGCAGGTTAGACTTACAAATGCCTCTTGATTTCATCAAACATAGTGTTTGTGTTATTCTGCTCGTTTTTAAATATATCTTTACTTTGCTGTGATAAAACCGAAAGTCAGAAACGTATATTTTTCATTATGCATTTGTTCTTAGTGGTCATATTAGTCTCTGCACATAGGAAGAATTCCATAAATGTTTCCAATTGAATGTGTATCTATGATAACGTATACAAACATGTAGTAAAATTAATTTAACAAATATTTTGTTAAGTGTGCCAGGCAACAGGGAACAATAATATTCTCATGGGTGAGAAATGAAAAGAACTGTATGACAATTGAAGTTAATGATAAGTGCTATAAAAAAAACACAGCAAATAAGATTACAGTAAAAGATTAGAAGGATATGTTAAACAGGTTGTTCGAGGAAGCCTCCTCCCATTGCCTCACATTTCCTTTAAAATTTTTTTTCTGAACACAAGGATCACATGAATCACTAAAACATTCACTTAGAAATAAAAATGACACTTCTAATGATTAGTAGGGGTTATAATTACTTTACAAGAAGTATCTCTCTCCTCTTTGTTTTTCCTGCCTTTGGAGAATAGGAAAAATAAAGCTGTTTAATGAATGTGTGGTTTAAATACCCTTTGGAAATCTAAGTTGCTCTTGAAAAAGATGTATAATGCAGTTATATTTCTTTGTTTATGGGGCTGGAGGAGAGAGGGAAAGAAACCTGAGGCTAATAAAAATAGATTACATCTCACTTATGGAACATAGATTAAAATAATGTATTTTATTGTGGATCTCCCTTCAGAATTCAAACTAAATATCATTTACTTTTTCTATTTAAGTAATAGCCTCGAGGCTTAAAAAATCATTATCAGAAGATAACCTAATATATCATTGATATAGCTTCTTCCTATCACAGTATCATTGACAAAATGTCATGTTAGCAATATCACCTTTTATAGTCTTGAAATGATAAAAAGAAAAAGTCTCCCTAAATGCATTTTTTTACAGTAAAATAGTCCTGGTATATTCTCTATTGTCTTGCTTTGTTTTATTGAAAGAGAAACAATTTCAAATACTTTCCTGTGCATTGCTTTGAAAATAATGATTTATTTGGTTTATTCAAACATAATTTATTATATTTTGAGTATTTTGCAGATATTTATTATGATACTAATTCAGTTTAAAAGCAATCCAATATCACTACTTTTTTTAAGATCAGTAAACATAAACATTTTAAGTATTTTAACCTCATTTGTAATACCTATTTTAAAGAATTGTATTTGACATATAGAAGGAATATGTTTTTAAAGTTTTAAAGCTTTTCCCCTATCTTTTACTTCTACAATCAGTGACATATATTTATGACGTTTTGCAGATATAAATCTGTAGGGAATAGCACCAGAAGTGGAATACAAAGGTCCAGGCTTTGTAATTAAATCACAATATGATTCCATTATTGCATATGTAAAACCAAGTACACAGTGAAATTCTCCCTCCTACATTGGTACTGCCTTCACCCAGTCTCCATACCCCATGATGAAAGTAAACATTTGTATCTTGTGTATCTTTCGAAGGTTTATCTATATACAAACAAGTTTAAATATATATCCTTGCTTGCCTTTATGTATCTAGAATTTAGCATATTTAAAAATTGTTCTGCATATTATTTCTATCACTTGTGTCATGGTAATATAAAGAGCTTCCTCATTTAGTAAGTAAATAATATTAAATTGTCTGATATACCAAGATTCATTTAATATGACTCTAGTCGATGCATATCTAGCTTTTTCTGTCTTTCACTACTACAGTCAGTGACATAAACTTATGATGTTTTGCACATATAAATCTCTAGGGAATAGCCCCATAAGTGGAATAAAGATCCAGGCTTTTGTAATTTTAATGAATATTAATATTATTAAATTTGTCTAGTATCATTTTGTATTATTCATATCAAAAATGAGAGGCATTATTTCTCTACAATATTTTTTCAAGCTTATGGGTTTGTACCAATATGATAAGTAAAGAATACTATTTCATTTAGGACAATTTTAATTTTTATTTCTCATAAGTGATATTGAGAATCATTTTAAAAGCCTCTATTTGGATTTCTTTCTCTGTGACTATTCATATATTTTCATCATTTTTCTTTAGGGCTTGTTTATCAGTTTTTCCAAGTTTCTTATGTCTGATATAATTTATATTTTTAAATTTTATTTTATTATTAGTTTCAAGTATACAGTACATTGGTTAGACATTTATATATTTTATAAAATGATCCCCCTAGTTGCTCTTTCTCTCCTCTGGCTCTCCACGTAGCCATTATATTAATGCTAACTGCTTTCCCTATGCCGTGCTCCACATCCCCATAACCATGTATCAAGTACTAATTTGTACTTCTTTAACCCTTCACTCCTTTCTCCCAGTCCCCCTACTCCCTCCCTCTTAATCAGATTTTTTTTCAATTGAGTTATACAAGTTATCGATATATTTTGGATATTAACTCCTTGGCACATATATTATTTGTATATATTTTCTCCCATTTCTCAAAAGGTTGCCTTTTGATTTGTTGATCATTTGACTTGCTATGCAGCAGCTTTTTAGTTTGACGTAGTCCCATTTTTTTTTTTTTTGGAGTCAGATCCAAAAAATTGTCACCAAGACCAATGTCAAGGAGCTTACCACTTGTTTTCTTCCAGGAGTTTTATGGTTTCAAGTCTTACATTTCAAGTCTTTAATCCATTTTTGAGTTAATTTTTGTGTGCGGTATGAGATAGAGGTTTAGTTTCACTCTTTGGCATGTGGCTGTCCAGTTTGCTCAACACCATTTATTGAAGACACTGTCCTTTCTCCATTGTATATTCTTGGCTCCTTTGTCATAAATTAATTGACTATATATATATATATATATATATATATATATATATATATATGTGTGGGCTTATTTCTAGGCTCTTTATTATATTCCATTTATCTATGTGTCTGTGTTTTCATACTATTTTGATTACTTTAGATTTGTAATATAGTTTCAACTGAGAAAATGTGATGCCTCCAACTTTGTTTTTTTTCCTCAAGATTGCCTTGGCAATTCGGGGTCTTTTGTGGATTTATACAAATTTTAGGATTATTTCTTTTGTGGAAAATGTTGTTAGAATTTTGATAGGGATTGCATTCATCTGTAGATCACTTTGAGTAGTAAGGATATTTTAACAATGTTAATTCTTCAAATCCATGAGCACAGAATATCTTTCCATTTAAATGTGTCTTCTTCAATTTCTTTTATCAATATCTTCTAGTTTTCAAGGTACAGGTCTTTCACCTCCTAAATTTATACCTATGTATTTTATTCTTTTTGATGCTATTATAAATGGGATTGTTTTCTTAACTGCTCTTTCTTGGAGTTCATCATTAGTGTATAGACATGCAACTATATTATTTAATATTGATTTTGTATCCTACAACTTTACTGAATATATTGATTAGTTCTAATGTTTGTTTGTTTGTTTGTTTTTGGTGGAGTCTTTAGAGTTTTCTATGTATAATATCATGTCATCTACAAATAGAGACAGTTTCATTTCTTTCTTTTAATGTAAGCAAGTGTAACCGTTTCAGGGAAAGACTGGGAGCTGGGTGTTTATGTTTGCTCTCTCAGCTCTGAGCCCTGAGAAAGTAGCCAGTCAGTTTCTGTTTCTTTGCATCAGTTGTGAATGCAAGTCCCAGTTGGCTTTCAGAGAGGGAAGATCCAGGTACCTTTCCCTCAGGAGGCAGCTGCTGTAGCTGGGGCACATATTCCAAGGGAGATATTGGCAATTTGGAATGGGTTAGTGGGAGAAGAGAGAGAAGTGTCAGTTGGCTTCTCTGGTCTCTAGGATAATTGACAGTCAGCGCCTCCACGTGTGCAAAATTAGAAGCCTGATCCTTAGGCAGAGTCTTTTAAAGCATGCAAATAGACCCTTTTTGGAGGAACACTGGGAGCTGGGTGTTTTCTGCTTACCCCTCAGATCTGAGCCCTGGAAGGATTGTCCTTCTGAGCCTGGTAAAAACTGTTCTTTGCTATAATCTTGTGGGTCTCATCAACTCAAGCCCTGTTGGCTTTCAGAGCTAGGTGTTGTGGGCCTGTTCTTCAGGTGAGAGTCCTAAAAGTTGGAGTGCTGGACGTGGAGTCTAAACTCTTCGCTCCTTAGAGGGAGGTTGGGGGTGGGGAGTTCCCTCCTGATTGTATGGTGCTGTGCCATGGAGGTGAGGTTAATGGCAGAGTGTGTCTCAGCCTTTCTTGCCCATTTTAATGTGGGTTATTTTCGTTTGATCAGTGTGTAGGAGTCGCTCAGCTAGTTTCTGGATTTCTTGCAGAGGAAATCGCTCCACATGAAGCTGTAGATTCAGTGTGTCCATGGGAGGAGGGATGTTCAGGAGCTTCCTGTGTTGCCTTCTTGTGCTGGAACTGGGGTTTTTGTGTGTGTGTCTCTGTGTGTTTATGCTCAGTGGTAAATAGTCACCAATTTTATTCTCATATCATGTTTATGTTGCTTCCTTCCTTCCTTTTAAAATTTTCACCTGGCATTTGTTTTTTTAAAAGATCTTTTTGGAGAGAGGGAGAATTCTCCCCCTTTTGTTCTATTTCTGTGAAAAATTCCACTGGTATTTTGATAGAGATTGCATTGAAGTCATAGATTGCTTTGTGTAGTGTGGACATTTTAACAATATTGATTCTTTCAGCCCATGAACATAGTAAGAAAACACACGGTAAACTCTTTGGCATTAGTCTTAGCAAAAGTTTTTTGGATGTCACACCAGGCAAGGATGACAAAAGCAAAAATAAACAAATGGGATTACATCAAACTAAAATTTTTTTCCACATCAAAGGAAACCATTAACAAAACAAAAAGACAACCTACTGAATGAGAGAAGATAAATGCAAATGACACATTCAATAAAGGGTTAATACCCAAAATGTATAAGGCACTCACATAACATCAAAAAAATATATATACACATATATACACATATATGTAAAATATTTTACATATATGTAAAATATTTTACATATATGTGTATATATAAAATTAAAACATGGGCAGAGGACATGAGTAGACATTTTTCCAAAGACATACAAATGGCCAACAGAAATGTAAAAAGATGCTCAACATCACTAATCAGGGAAATACAAATCATCATCAGGGAAAAGCCACAGTGAGAATACCATGTCATACCTATCAGATTGACTATGATGGAAAGTACAACAAATAAGTGTTGGTGAGGATGTGAAGACAAGGGAAACTTGGTGCACTGTTGATGGGATTGCAAATTGGTACAGCCACTGTGGAAAATAGTATGGAAGTTCCTCAAAAAATTAAAAATAGAACTATCATATGACCCAGCAATTCCACTCTGGGTATCTATATAAAGTAAATGAAAATGTTAATTCAAAAAGACATATGCACCTGTATGTTCATTATATATTTATTTATAATAGCCAAGATATGGAAGCAATTCAAGTGTCCATTTATAAATGAATGGATAGAGAAAATGTGATGTGATATATGTATGTTTGTTACTCAACCAAAAAAAGAATGAAATCTTGCTACTTGTGACAACATGGATGAGCCTAGAGGGTATAATGCTAAGTGAAATAAGTCAGACAGAGAAGGACAAATATATGATTTCACTTATATGTGGAATTAAAAAACAAAACAAACGAACAAATGTAACAAAACAAAAACACTCATAGAGAACAAACTGATGGTTGCCAGAGGTGAGGTTGAGGAGAAAGGTGAAAAAGGTGAAGGAGAATAAGGTGCAAATTCACGGTTACAAAATCAACAAGTCATAGGGATATAACGTAGCACAGGAAATATAGTCAATAATATTTTCAATCTTTTATGGTGTCAGATGGTTCCTTGACTTATTGCAGTGAATACTTCATTAAGTATATAAATGTCGAATAACTATGTTGTACACCCAAAACTAATATAATACTGTGTATTAACTATATTTCAATAAAAATGTAAAATATAAAGATTTTATCCTCAAGAAGTTTAAAATCTAATAATATTTGCAGCACAATATGATTCTGTCATAAAAATATAAGTCATGGACAGGTGTAATACTTTGGTTCTTTGAGCTATTTGGCAATGTTCAGAATTTCTCTTTTAGTTCGTTTTATTTTTTCATTATAGAAAATTTTAAACACCCATAGAAGTGGAATGGTGCCATGAACCTCTGTGTACCACTACTCATCAGCAAAAACCATTAGCTTTATATTATTTAAAATTTTTGTCTCTTCTCTCTTTCTATACCTTCTTTCCTGAAATCTTTTAAAGCAAATCTTGACATAATTTCACTCATAAATACAACAGTATGTATCTCTATTAGATAAAAGCTTAAATAACATAACTATTAACATCATTATTATGTAAATAATATTGACAGTAGTTCCTTAATATCATCTGAAACCTAGTCCTCATTTAATTTTTTTCAGCTATATAGAATTAATTTTAGCCATACAAATGGTGAATGAAGTTATACAAGAAATAAGACTATTAATTTTACCCTTTCATAAAAATAAGAAGAAAATTATGGGTATTCGTTTTCTATGCATTAATTTTCTAAAGCAATGTAACTCCTGCTCTGAATAGATCACCTCTAAAATTATCTACATAATTTCCAAATGGAATGATCATGTTTATTCTCATTTCAACTTAGAAGGTCAGCAAGTGCACAGACTTCTTCCTTTGCTATGACAATGTGATGTCATGCAGATTTTCTCAAAGAATACAATTAGTGTCAGGTGCATCAAATCACTGCAAGCAATTGCAATCATTTTTAATGAGAGACAAGAGGAAAAGGAAATCTCACAGACTGAAGAAAAAGTTAACAGCTATATGGCAGCTTTTGTTGGCCCTTGTTATTCAATAACCAAATTACAGTGGAATTGGAAAGAAAGATCATGACATAAATGCATATTGCATTGCATATCTAAAAATCACATTCCAATTTTAAAAGAAATGTTTCCTTGTCTGAATACAAACATATTTAATTGAAATTACAAATTATATTTTAGACTTTGTTATATTTTAAAATTTTTCTCAGTATATTTGTAAAATTACGTATTTTAATTTTATTATTCTCACAACAAGAGAATGTGCTGAAAAGTATCCAAAACCATGTAAAATTTTTATTGGCTGTTCTTTTTTCTAAAGAAATAACTTCCTAGTGGGGTATATGATTAAGGATTCATAGAGATTTTCATTTTCTAATTATAAATATGTAAATACATATTCAGTTACTTTAAGACCACAAATTGGCTAATGACCAATAAGGACACACTTACAATTATTCTTACATTACCTGGAGTGATAATTAGTATTTTAAAGACACTATTCTGCTAGGATGCTTATAATTTATATAGGTGTTTTCTTATATTTTCTCTTTTATTAAACCATAAATTCTGTATACATAAACTCACTATAAAAGTCAAGTGAGATTGAAGGTTAAAAATGCAAACTGCTACCTACCACAGCCAGCCTGTGGAACGTGTTGCTCATATATAGCTTGTATATTATAAATGTTGAATTGTATATACAGTGTTCATGCAGGAAACACAAATAAGTGAAATTACATTATCATGTCTACTCTAATTACCCTCTTATTTATAATTTTCTTTTTCTTATGAAACCTCCGTAGGAGAAAAGACCTATTTATTAGGTTTGCGGATCTCAGGAAAAGAGACTAGAACATAATGAAGTATTGAGATATGGAGGTCCTAAACACTAGTGGAATGTTTATTATTTGGAGAAAAATAAAGCTAAAAACCATGGTTAGAAGGTCTCTAACTACTTAAACTAACAAAACCAATAATGTGTATTCTTCCCCTCATAGGAAAAAAATCAACACATAGTTTGAGCAATTCTAGCATGATGAAGAGAAGCTGTTTTAGGTAGACAAATAATATTAGTGGGATAAATTTTGGGAAACCTCAGAAATACAATTTTATAATTTTAATACATGACATGAAAATAAAAATTTGAACAGCATTGAAAAAGGAAAACAATACTAAAAAATTTCCTCTTAATCCACATTCTCAATTCTTTTTCTTAAATGTAGCTCCTTTTGACCATCTGTTTTTAGTTCTTCTGTTGATGTAGGTTCTATGGTTATATATTTCCCTTTACTCCTTGTACTTCCTATCCCTTAAGAATTTTGTTTTTGTTTTATCAATTGGATATCTTCATAAATTTAATTAATAAATGTTCACCTTTATTTCTGTATCTATTTTAAAGTTATCTTTGACTTCACACAATGAATTTATGAGGAATTTAGTATGGATTAACTTTCTTCCAGTTTCTCTCTATATCTCAAATTCTGTTTGATATGCTAGACCTTTAATTATTTCAGGTATTAAAACATATATTAGCTATCATTAATTTTTTACTGTAGATTTGTTCTGAAATGAATTTTAAATACTGTAAATAGGCTTTATAGTATTATGATTATGTAACTACTATTGACTTGGTAATGTGGTTGGATTTTTGCATTTAAAAAAAGTATAATTCTTTACCTCTAGCAAATTTTTCTGCCTGAAGGGATATATGCATACATATAGAACAATAGGATTCTCTTTTCTTAAATGTGATCCTTGTTTAGAACCATATCTTCATTTGCTGTTTGAAAAATAACTTTTTAAAAGCAGTGTTGTTTTTTCAAGAACTTCCAATTTCATTAACTTTTATTCTTTTGACTGAAAACAGTTTTTGCCTTTCGTCATTACTAATGTACTCTAGCTTTTCTATCATTATGTCTTGAATGTGCTAATCAGTAATGATTTGTTACTAGATCCTTTGTTCTGTCTTATATAGAATTTCTTGAATTCCAATTTATGCCTATCAATTCCTCTTTCTTGAACCCTTCATTCATTTCGTTTGAGTAAAAATGTCTTCTAGTAATTAAAAAAAAAAACACAGAACATTTTCCGAATTCTAAAGTGCCTTTTTTTGCTTTCATTTTTCATTGATGATCATGTTGCCAGATAATTCAATATTCAAAATCATTTACACAGATGAAGATATTTTTTGATTGTCTTTCATAATTCAGTGTTGCTTATAAGAAATCAAACATTAATTGACTTTTTCAGGGGACCATTCTATGTTTTTCTAAGAGGGTCTTCTCTTGATCCTTGTTATAAAATTTAGCCAGGTATGTCTAAGTATGTGCAGTTTTCTTTTGACCTTTGTGACATCTTTTATTCTGAAAACTCCTATATTTATTTAGCCATGGAACAACAGTTCATGCTATTTTTTAATTATTCTCTCTCTTCTCTTATCTCTGTTCTCTTTTTCTGGAAAGTATGTTTATTGATGTCAACTGAATTGATCTCTTTTTCCTCTTTTTTTTCCTCTTCATATATTCTGTCATTTTAATCTTTTCCTCTACAGTGGGGAAATTGTTTCATTTTTTTCATTTAGTATTTATATTGATTTTGTTTTTATTTTCAGTTATTTTCTATGAATGCTTTCTTATTCTCTGATTGCTTTTAAGTTATACAGGTATATTTTTCTTTTTGGATCTCTCTGGGAATGCTGGCTATAATTTGTTTCTGAACTTTGAATTATTTCTATTTCCTTTCTCACCAATATGTTATCTTTGTCTTTCTGTTTTTTCTTGCTTTTGTTCTATTCATTATCTTTAGTGTTTACCGTTTGCAAATATTTATTAATGAAGGTTTAAATGGATTTATATAGGTGGCTCGTTTTGGTTTCCTCTCTCATTGTATTACTCTTCTTTGAGTAATTGTGCTGTTTGCAAGGCCATGTAGATAGACAAACCTGCTCTCCTTACCTGTCAGTTAGGGAGAGAGAGTTGGAAAGGGAGCTTTGTCAGGCATTCACCTTCTTTAGGCCTTCTCTGGTGCTGTTGCTGACTTGAGCTATGATTTCCTCCATTTGCTTGTGCTATTCCATTCACCCGCTCTGCGCTTCTGCAAGTCTCTTATTTCCTTGCTGTTATTTCTATGATTAAAAGGTAGGAGAAGATAACAGAGGGCAATATGTGTACCTGGTCCATCATCTTGAACCAGAAATTTCAGAAATATTTTAGAATATTATTAACTTTTTAAATCATAAAATTTTGTGAAGTAACAATATATAGGTGAAATTTCTATTTGATTATTTAAATTAAATTTATTGGAGTGACATTGGTTAATAAAATTATGTAGGTTTCAAGTATCCAAATATATAAAGAACTCATACAGCTCAACAATAACAAAAAAATCTAATTAAAAATTAGGAGAAGTATTTTAAATGAAATTACTTGTAAATTACTGCAGTGACAACTTGTAATATATGCCTGCAGCACACAAAACAATTAGGGACGTAGCTAATTACGTAACAGCCACCACCACATCTTAACATTTATTGAACACTTCTCATGTGTCAAGCACTGCTTTGAGTTACATTTATGAAATTCATTCATATACACAAGAATCTTGTTAGTTTAATATCACTCACTATTAACTTCCTTTTAGAGATTAAACAGCTACTAAATGGCAGAGCCAAGATGCAGTCCTGTAGTCCAGCCCCTGAGCCTGCACACTTAATTACATCAGCATGATGAAAATGTTATAATCACAAAAATAAAATTACATGTGAAAATTAAAAAGAAAAGTACCAGTTGTTTTATGGTCACTCATATAAAAACATTTATTTTTAAAAATTTAGCAATAATTTTTTTTGAGAAGAGTTCTTCAAATGTGTTGCATCAGTGTTACTTTCTATGGCAAGAACATTAAACCTAAATCTACTCCCAGTTCTACTGTACACTGGTTCTGTAACTAGTATTAATTTATTTACCTTCTCTGCTCTTTAGGTTTCTTCTCTGTCACAAGTTCATTTTGTTCCTCATGAAATATGTGTTAAATGCTACTTTCCAGCCTCTATTCTAATAGTATGGGAGACCGCAATGAACAGAAGATAAAGTTATTTTCTTCAGGGAATTTATATTCTAGTGGGAAAAATAGTCCATGAGTGAATACAAACTCAATATAAACTTCTGTTTCCAGCAATGAAACTAGCTTGTTTCTGAGCAATTCTTCTATTTAGAAGTAGAAACCTGGGCAAAATGTAAAAAGTATCATCTGTTAGAAGACATGGGAAAGCTACCCAGGTAGCAAGATTTGTGGAAGTCAAAATCTTGGCGAGAAGGGAAACCTAAACAGTTGAAGCTTCTTTTTACCCCTTGCTGATTTCAATTCCAAAGGAGCTGCTGTGAGGCTGAGTAGCTGAGCAGGAAGGGGAGTCTGAAAAGCTGAGAAACAGACCAGGTTTTCAGCAATCAAAAATTGCAAATAGTTAAGGTTTACAAACCGACAAGCTCCCTTACAACCCCTTCGGCTTTCCATTGAGACCCTGAAGGGTTACCCTAGAGGAGTAAGAATCAACCAGTAGTAGCCCAGGCCTCACAAGCAGTTTTGAATCAGCTCTGGGCCTTGAAGAGTGTCCCTAGTCCAGTTGAATGCAAGAGCAAAGGAGAACATATAGATGACTCTAAGCAATGATGAGGATGTTTTGGTAGAATAGAGACTGGGGGAGGAAAATGCTAGTCCTGTTGAGGATGTGTTGTATATATTGATTATGGAGTCCATATTGAATTGGAAAAGAAGTGAACACAAGAGAGGATCTGTAGACTGGGAGAATAGGAATGTCTTTAAAGCTGGAAGTCATGGTGACTGGAAACAGGAAGTTGTGATCAGAAAGCTAGTTTTCCCAACCAAACAATTTAAGGACTGAGTGGTGACATATTTAGATATGGCAAAGTAGTTGCTGAAGTAAAGAAGATAATGGAGCAAGAAGAAACCATGAAACGACACACAGTTAGGTTGTTGGAGAAATTATCCAAATTGAATGATGCAATTGCATGGAATTCTGGCAGGAAATAAATCGAGAGGAATTGAAGGCCTCTCTGAATGAGAAGTATTTGAAAAGATATCTAATTTGTTTTTTCTGAGGCTATTTCAACTTCAACAGGAAAAACATTCAGAAGGGGGGAAAAACCTTTATCTTTTGGTTAAGAATAATTTTTTTCTTCTCCTCATCAATGTTTTTATTCTTTAATCTTTAAGAAAAAAACCCAAAAGATGTAATACTGCCATTTGTGACAACATGGACGAATCTTGAGATAATCATGCTAGAAAGAATAAATTGGAAAGAAAAACTTGAAAACCATATGATTTCTCTCATATGTGGGATTAAAACTGAAAGCAACAAACAAATATGACAAACAAACAGAGACATGGACACGGACAGTGGATAATTGGTTACCAGAGGGAAGGTGGGGAGCAGGGAGGTAGATAGGTCTAAAAGGGGTCAAATATTTGGAGATCGAAGGAAATTTAGGATGGTGAAACAAAATGCAACACACATGCACACACACACACACACATATATAAATATATATATGACATATTGTCGAATTGTATACTTGAAACTTATTTGATTTTATTAACCAATGTTATCCCAACAATTTCAATAAAAAAAGAAAAAGACATAATTTGATGGAGAAGAGTTTTCAGTTACCTTAAAAATTAAAAGTATTGAAAGAAGAAAACCTTAAATTTCATAGCTATTATTTTATTACAATTATAAGTAAATTGCTATTCTTCGGAGTAATTTTTGACAACAGAATAATGACCTAAGCTCACTGTGTAACATCTGGTATACCTTCTGTAGACTAAAAATCAATTAGAATTTTTAATTAGTTTTGTGCAACATCTGCATAACAATTTGATTCAAAGCTAAATTAAATATTCTTTCTGCTTGTGGTGCAAAAAGATACATGCATGGCTTAAGAAACTGCCCTTTCCTTGAGTGTATAATTTTAATATTGGCTTGTCTTTTCTGATTTGGTTATCATATTTAATTCATATAATTAATAGTATACATTATTGTATCTTAATACATTGTGAGACTCAATATCAGAATTCATTGCTTCATTTTCTAAACACTTCTTTTAACTGTAGCACTTGATTTTCTTGTCAAATTGTTTTTCAGAGTTTGCAAACAGTTTCAAATAATCCCCATATAATTATTGTTGATGATATAATTTTCATCCTTCTGGCTTATCTTGAGCCATTGCCAGTGCTGTTTAAATCTGATTAGGAGAGTCAGATGCAAACAGAAATATAATGGAGTGACCAGAAACTCTAGAGACAAAGTTGGATGCTCTTTTCTAATCAACACAGAGTCTAATCAACTCAGATGTCAGTTTTTAATCCTAGATTAATTATAATAATCTATGACAATCATTTTTATTGCTCTACAATAATTTTTTTAACATTTTTGTTCTTCAATAGGATGCTGTTATTTAAAAAGAAAATGTAAATAAAACTTTTACCAAAATTGACAACAGTCTGTAGATGACTGGTACATGCTATTTACCTCTATTGCTTGTATATATATCTAAATGTAATTGACTTGGTAATAGTATCCATTTGTCAATGCTAAAAGCTCAGCTATTACTTTTGTGCTTGTATAAAATTGTCTTGAAATACTGTACTCTCTCTGTTTCTGTTGCTCTAATTGCTGTGGGAATCTCTTTTTCATGTATATTTTGTAGGTCAGCGGTCCTTAACCTTTTTGGCATTAGGGACCTGTTCACTGACTTGCCCACCGCTCACCTCCTGCTGTGTGGCCAGGTTCCTAACAGGCCATGGACCGATACCAGTCTGCAGCCTGGGAGTTGGGGACCTCTGTTGTAGGTAACATGTCCGTGGTCTATGATTTCTTTTACTTTTTTCAGAATTTTTAATTCTCTTAATTTTGTCATAAATTTGCATGCATATTTATTTTGCTGGTACAAAAAAACTTTGATGATTTCCAAAGCATTTCTAGAGACTTTGAATAAATAGCTAATTTTGATAATAATATGAACATATTCATGAAATATATGAAAACTTTAAAGTTTAGAGTAATCTATACTAGTTTATATCAAACTTTAATGTGCATTCTTATCACCTGGGGATCTTGTTATAAAAGTCAGGTTTAGATTTAGTAGGAATGAAGTGAATTCTGAGATTATGCATTTCTAATAAACTCTCAAGTGATGCATATGCTGGTAGTTCTTAGACTATAATTTGAGAAACAAAGATATAAATTACTTTGTTTTGATTGAATATTTTTTCATCATGTAAAACTTTGAATATTGTTGAGTATATTCATTTTTTCTAGTTGTAGATAATACACTATTATTCTATTACCATAAACTCCTTAGAAAAACAGTCCAATCTTGTTTATCTAGTTTTTCCTCAGCCGCACTGGGACCACTTACAATCAGATTTATGCCCACGATACTTTCCATGACTGTCCTCTTAATGTTCTGTATCAACCCACTCATCTCCAGAGCAAGATTATTTATACTCATTGTTTATAGAAAATTAAGGGATAGAGGGCAAAACTAAGCTTTCAAGGAGTCCAGGAGCAGCCTACACCAGAGTAACTGTGACAAGAGAATCTGTGGTGCTAGGGACATTCGTGTATAAGGAGCTGAACATTGTGTTTTGGAAAGGAGGGAATCCCATGTGCCAAAGTAGATATAATAGGATGAACACCTGTAGTTACACATGAGTATGTTCTTGTGCTGCTAGATAATGTTAAACCACACTGGTTGGATTCATATTAATACCTCACCCTTGCTTGTGAGGATTACCTTATACATATCTTGTATGTACATATCACACACACATATCAAGGAATTATAAGCTTAATCAAGTCAGCTTTATTTTCCTCTTGGTCACTTGTGAACCAGAGGACAAGTTATGATGTGCAGCACAGGTCAGCATGTAATCAATAACTATTTGTATACACATACAAGCACATACATATATACACACATATACATATTATTTATGTAATACATACCTACACACACGAATAATAATAGCCCACACCAGTTTCTACAGCTTGCCTTCTCATTTGAACACTGAGGTCAATATATAGTCAGTTTCCATGGCCATTATTCATTTTTTTACATTAGACCTCCTTCTTGTTAGCGTTGACAACTTTTTGCATTGAAAAGGAGTCTAACCATTGTAGTCCTTCTTTTTTTTTTTTTTTGCTTCTCCCATGATATAAAACCCTGTGAACCATTATTCATCAATACAGTGCTACTAGTTTCTCTCAAATCCTTGAGTTATAACTACTTATCCATGAAATGAACTAAGAAAAGTGATTGGCTGGAAGGGTACTCATTCCTCAGGAAACAAAGTAATACCCATATTCTAGATTGGATGCATTAGTTTAGATATCACAATATTACCTGTGAATTTTTATTCTCTCAAATAGCCCACAGTGATCCTTATACTTTTACAGGTTTTTGGGGGGAGTGTAATTATATCAATATTTTGAAGATAATCTTAATAGCAGTAAAATGATAGTCTAATAGTTTTTATAAATTAATGGGTATTTATTACTTTTTAAAATTTTTCTTGACTTTTTTTTTATCCATAGGAGATCTTATTTCAATTGATGATGAGATTTTCATAAGTCTGACATTGGTAGTTATCAATGATAGCTTCAAAAGGAAACTTGTTTATAATGTTTTTTGTATGAATTTTTTTCCAGTAATTTTTACTGTGAGCACAGGCCGTTTAATAAAATGTTGACACATTACTGGTCTATGAATTGTCATGCCAAATTTCTAATTGCTAGATTTCGAAATAATTCCATATTATATTTTTATTCATTCAATCATTCATCAAATGAGTTGTTTAGAAATTCTTATCAACATTATGGTTTAATTCCATTTATCAATACATTCTGAATAGATGCAGCTCAGTTATCTTGCGGTGCTGCTCTGCATTTTATGAGGTTTAAAGTCATGGAGCACCACTCTCATTTTTCACAAATAATAGATGCACATGGTCATTAATCATTTATCAATCTCTGGGTTTTTTCCTCCCAAATCCCTCTTGCATTATAAGATGGAATTTCTGATAATGAGCATATACCAGAGACCCATAAAACAACTCAGTTGATTCTTATGTTTTTCGCAGTACATTTTAATTTATTTTTACTTTTTATATGTAAATCTATTTTTTCAAAGTTTAAAAAAATGCAAGATACAATTTTTCTTCTCCACCTTAGCTAAATATAATCGTAAACCTGTAATTAATACATGCTATAAAGAATATATTTTAATAGAGAGATCAGCATTATATGCACCTTATGAAAAAGAAAGGACGTATTTAAATTAAAAAAGAAATCTTCCCTGGCAACATAAGCTCAAGTGGGTAGAAGTATACAATTGATTTAAATACTCTGCCTGACTTGAGCATCATTATAAGCTTAAAATTTTGACCAAGCATATTTTAATCATCTTCATTTCATTCAAGAGTCTTTGGTTCCAAGAAACAGAAATCTACTCAAAGTACCTTAAATATTGAAGGATACACAAATATTGTATAAATGAAGTACAATAGGGCATGTTGGAGATAGTTGCTGAGAGGTTGGAAGTCACTAAGGACAGAGATGATGATTCTACCTCTCACTCTCTTCCTTGGGCCTCTAGCTTTCTGTTTCATCCTTGCTTCTATATATTTGCTCCAATATCCTCAAAGAAGAAGGAGATTCCTTTGCTCGCATTGGATTTTTTTTCTCTGCAATAACTAAAACTGTTACATAATCTTGATTATAATAACACAACTCTGTATGGTCAAATATCCACCCCTACTTCAATCAACTGAAACAGAAAAAGGGGCAAGACATGATTCAAACAGCCAAAGAACAATTCATACAATAGAGGCTGCTTGCAGACAAGTTTCCCAAATATGACTACTGCTGTAATCTGCTGTTTGATCTATATATATTTTAGCAATATAATAGTTATTCACAAGTAATGTTTTCTTTAATGAAAAGCGCATAGGATCTTGTATAATTTTAATGTGGATGATTTAAATTTTAGCAAATTATCTGTAAACAAGAAGTTGTTTAAATTGTGAGACAACTACTTTGTATATTAGCACTAAACGACAAAAGATAAGGTGCCATTTTAGTTTGGGTAACAAAATACCATAGACTGGGTAGCTCATAAACTACAAAAATTTATTTCTCACAGTTCTGGAGCCTGCAAGTCTGAGATCAGGGTACCAGCATGGTTAAGTTCTGTGAAGTCTCCCTTCTGGATTGCCGACTGGCAACTACTTATTTTATCCTCACATGACAGAGAACAGGAAGAGGAAGCAAGCTATCTAGTGACACTTATAAAGGCACTAATCCTATTCACGAGGGAGGGCTCCAGCCTCATAACCTGATCTCATTTATTTCCCAAAGACTCTACCTCCTGAAACCATCACATTGGGGAATAGAGTTTCAAATTTTAGAGTACTATCTTCAAAGTTCTTTACTGTATATCTCGAGTTGGCTATTTTCCATTGTACTTCTTTCTTCTACAATGCTTTCTCTAGATCATTTTCATCTCAATTGTACAAATTCATTTCTTTATTTCTATTATTTCACAGAAAGGACTTTTTTTTTTTTTTGGTTCTATGAGAAATTTTACAAATCTGAGCAGGGCTAGTGCAGACTACCGGGCTTTATTCCAAAGAACGATGGCGCCATTTTGCTGCTTCCTCCAAGAAGAGCTCGGTACCCAGGTTCTTGTAATTAGGGTATATCTCTCAGGTCTCAACGGGTTGGTAGCAAGATATTTTCTATTCTGTTCTGTAATATTAGTGATTTCTAATCCAAACTTAATTTTGACTTTGTTAATTTTTTAAAAAAGAAAACCTAATCGGTGGTAATTCTCATTACTTTGCATTTAATCAGGAATAAATGCACTCTTCTTGAAATTTTTTGCTGGAAAAGCAAAATAATTTATAGGTAAACTCTTAAAAATATTCTCTTCATATAGATATCTAGATAAAGGAGTGATTTTATTTATTTTCCTTTACAAATCATTTCTCTTTAGTGTTCTTTCTTATGATCAATTTCCATGTACATGTAATTGATTTGACTATATTTAAATTGAGTGCATTTAAATTGATAAAATATAATTTTATGTGCAACTTTCAATAACATGTAATAAGATTAGAGATAAAGTAATTGCTTTTCATTCTCCTGGCTCTCCTTATCAACAACATTTTATCTGTGATTTAATATTAATTGACATTGGGTCATGTGTGATATCAAAATAAAAAGTACATTTGTGCTAATGATGATGATTGTACATAAATATCAGAAGATCGATGTTTTTTATCTGAATACTATTAAATATCCCATTACATAATTCCATGGAAAGTGTATCTAAGATTTAATTGCAATTTATGTTGCTAGATTGTTTACCAAAAGATTGCAGTGATTCATAACCCCATCAGCAATGGATAGAATGTCTTTTTAACTCCTTGACAGCATTTATGTTATTGTTCTTTACAATTTTTTTTACTTAGAATGAAAAAGTTGTTCATTGCTGTTTTAACTTGCTTTTCCTTTGCTAATAGTGAGATAGATCATCTTTGGACAAGTATATCGATAATGTACATTTCCTCTTCTGTGAAAGTCCAATTTGTATTCTTGCTTAAATTTTTTTATTAGTTTGCTGTTTTCATATAAATATATAGGTACTTCTTGCAACTTATTTATATGCAGAGATTTTGCAATTATGTATCCCCGCCTGTCATCGTTCTTTTTTTTTTTTTTTTTCCGTTTAAACAATAAGTTTTCTGTAGTAAAGTAAGTCTGTCTTTTCCTTTATGGATTTCTTCCTGTTCCTTTTTAAAAGATTCCTTCTAATTCAAGTTAACTTTTTTTAGTTTTTACATTTAAATACAAGGATATCATTCATTTTTACAAATAAAGACATAGAGACTTAGAAAGTTCAACAACTTTGTTAATAAACTCCATAGCTCTTTTCAATTACTAAACACATTTGCTATATTTATTATAATTATTGTAATAATGTATGGCATCTGTTCTAATAAACATCTGTTATCAGATACCTGGCACCCTTTTTCCCTCTTGCTGTTTAAGGG
The DNA here is from genome assembly GCF_902729225.1 of Pteropus medius. Classification (NCBI taxonomy): domain Eukaryota; kingdom Metazoa; phylum Chordata; class Mammalia; order Chiroptera; family Pteropodidae; genus Pteropus; species Pteropus medius. Next base: position 18,813,876 of record NW_024351729.1, read on the forward strand.
CCCTAAATCTTTTTTAACAAACCACACTTTTCAATCATATACTATTTGATTTTGTGCCCAAGTCCAAATCAAACTTGATTGGGTAAGTTAATCATCACATCTCATTCTAGTCCAATTAGAGTTAGTAGATCTTTAGGGGATGTTGAGGTGGCGTAGGAAGGCTAGCAAAAAAAGAAGCCTTTCACCTTTCCTCTTGTTTCGGTAATTCTAAGATGTAAAACTTAGAATCTCTGTAACCATCTTGCTACAATAATGAAAACCAGCTAAAGATGGAACACTTAAAAGAAGCATAGCCCAGATATAGATGTTATGATCCATGAGGTGTGAATCATGCCCCACCTGAAGCTGGGACTTGTCCTATCAATGGAACATTCAGTTAAAAATGCCAAAAAAATTCCTTTTTATATTAAGCCATATTCAAATGAGTCCTCTCCCTATATATATCAAAATGAGAATCTCAAACTTAAATGTCCTAACACAGTTTGCCTTTTGAACTTTCTTAATCTAAATATTATTATATTTAATTTATCATATAAAAGCTTATTTTTAAATTTTGAAATACTTTTTTTTAAAGAGAATAGCTGCTCTTTAATACTATTTCAAAATTTCTCTAAGTATTTCAACTTGATAGTTAGATGATATGAAACTATAACTCATATGAAAGACTGGAGGAGGCACATTAACATTTATTGAATGTTATTTCATTTTTAATTTATGGCATTTTGGCTAAAAGTAAAAAGCACTTGCCACTCATATTTTATGAAAAATCATGGACTGATCTAATTGTAGAAATATAAGTGTTAATAAAAATGATAATATCCTTGAAACTAGGGGTTATGTGACAGCCAAATTTTGACAACCTCGTTCACCCAGCAGAATGCCTTGTCCTCTGACATACAGTATTGGCTAAATCTATTTGAATTGTTTTTATGCTGCTAGTCACCTACTCTTTATTGGAGTTTTTATAGGTCAATATGTGAAGCCGACTTTTGGGAAATGTAATTGGGTAACTGACCTTGGGGCCTTCCAATTGCAATGGCATATACTGTAACTTCAATAGAAAATGCGTAAATAATGGTGAGATTCAGAAGGAAATTGAGGTTGGGGATGGGAGTTGCCCAGGAAATTATTATTCTGGAGAAAAAAACAAAAATTTTTTTTGTAGTGTTTTCTGTTCAAGAGAAAGTGTCAGAAACTAGATAGTAAAAAAAAAAAAAAAAGAAAAAGGAAAAGAAAAAAAATAACTAGATATGTGTGTAGAGCAGACCTTTGAAGGAAGGATTGAAAAAGGATATTGTAAATCTAGGTGATATATTCTTGGAAGAAGGAACTTGGCTGTTTCAACAACTTATTCATCAGCATTGTTCACTAATGTCTTCACTTTAAGGATTTATTGGCAACTAAGAAATATATTTTAATAGTAATGAATCCAATTAGCTTGTGTTTTGGTGCATTGGAGGAAGTGTGACTTAAAAGGAGCTCTTCTCTTTTTAAATTTTTTAACCAATTAACAATAGCCTTTAAAAGACTCTTAAAATATCCTGACTTTTATTTGTGAATGATGACTTTTCATTAGTATAAATACTTGTTTGAAGACAACCAAATATGATTATATATTTCTTACTAAACATATTTATTTTATCCATGCAACTATAACAAGATTTTTCCTTTTAATTTCACTCTCTCTAAAATACAGCAATGTTTTCCATTCTTGGAGAGGTGAAATACAGGCTGTGTCAAATCAATACGTTAATTTGCAAACATTTATATTTGCATAAGTTTAACCTTAAATAATTTCTGGAAGTGACAAATTTGTCAGAACTGGTTTAAGTTACTTTTTAATGAAATAGTACCAGATGAGATTAAAAGAGACTGCTTTTGAAACACTTTTTAATGAAATAGTACCAGAGTACTTTTTAATGAAATAGTACCAGATGAGATTAAAAGAGACTGCTTTTGAAACACTTATTACCTCCCTCCCTCTGTTTTTTTTTTCCAAATAAAAGTATTTAATGTAATCATCTCCATAACATATTTTAATGTATATATATAGTGATGAATGTACTGAAGCATATACATTCACATTCCTATTTTTACGGTTTACATAGAAATAGTACATACAACTCAAATGCTTCTTAGCTGTAGCAATCTCTGTTATTTGAAATATTCCAAGATAATTTTTCAGTAGACAGTTGGTTAATACATGAAATTAAAGTTTATATATTAAACAGTCAACATGTGATAGCAGTCATACGGCACATAACAAGGTTTCAGTCAGTTAAAGACTCTTTCTGGTAATCTGCCCAGTTAGTAAGAATGATTATAGGTCACCATAGTTTACAAACTGTGCTTGAATTGGTGACCTTCACAATTGCATTCTGTTTTTGCAAAACTATTACAGCATGCATAAGAAGATTTTTTTTCTATTAGAATTATGACCTTAATGCTAGCAATTCAAAGTGATATTTTACTTCTCCAATTAAAACATACCTTGACATATGATTGTACTGTGAAAGATGACAAGAGTGGAGCCATGTTAAAATGGAGCCAGAACAGTCATTTCAGATGACCTGTCCTGAATTTCTTTTCATCTTCCGAACTGGATCAAACCACCAGCACTCCAAAAATCTGTGAAAATTAGAATATCCTGTTTGTAAGAATTGATGAAACTGGAGTTTGCCAATGACCAAATTGTTAACCAATCAGTGAGGTACAAGTCTAGCCTTTTGCTTGATGACAGAATCTTAAGCCAGTCTATGAAATACAAATCTAACCTTACCTCTTTTGAACTCTTCTTTAATACAACTTACTTCATCTTTCTCCCTTTTTTCCATAATTACTTTGAGACCTTCTCCTGTGGGGTAGGGGTAGATGTTGAGGGGCACTATTTGAGCTTCTGCTTGAATCTATAATTCCTTGATCCCAAATTAAGCTTTTTGTTCAATTATTACCTCCTAGATCTTTAGGTTGATCATGCCTTACAGCTCTAATGTCACCATTGGGGGTGATCTAAGTCCCTCCTTGCCCCTGTGGCACCGGGGACCTCTGTCCTTTCCACTAATGCGGTGAAGAATTACAGATCAGAGAACATTAGGAAAAGTAAGATTTATCGTAGTATGTTTCAGGAGAGAAATGGACTATACCAAAGAGGGCTATAGCCTCACAGAGGTAGGAAGCTCTGTCTTATATTTGGGCCCTGATGGGTGGTTACAAGGGTGATGCGAGCTGATTGATGTGTGAAGTCATTTTGATTGACAGTTTGGCTGTTATGTAACCTATTGTTAACTGCACGTGTTCCTTCCCAGATTCAGTCTATTATAATTAGATTCATGAACTTCCGGGAATATGCATGACATTATAATGATGGTATAATGAGGCTGAGGTGAAAAGGTCAGAGTACTCCTTCCTGCACAAGCGTTTGTTGCTGACCTAAACCGGTTACTATGCTCTGATCGTTTCTTTCCTTGTATTCCAGGATGTAGGAGTACTATTATTTGAAAACTGAGTTTTTCTCTGGGAGAACTGAGGGGCAGACTCTTGGGTTGGGCTATTAGTGTTGTCTTTTCTGTGGTTACAGAGCTGGGCCTTTGCTCCTGTCACTCATAGCTACCTAACTTCCTAACACTAACATGTTATAAATCTTAATAGAAACATTCCAAGAGCAAATGTTTATATTTTGTACCTAGAAAATGTGAAGTTTTAAAGAAGGAAATAGATTGGTAACAAGTAAATTCTAATATACTAGTATAGGCAGTCTTTCAGTTTTGTTCAGTATGTACATTTATAACTCTAATACACAGTTGAATAAAGTATTTATATTGCCATGTTTATTTGGAAAAAAAATAGTGCATATAATTTCAACCCTTTCACTGTGAGGTAGTGGCAAAAGTCTGCTTTGGAGACAGAAAAATGTGGCTCAATTATGAGATTTGTCAAATACTTAAACTATTGATGCAAAATCAGTTTATAACATGTGATCATATAAACTGCCCTAATACCATGTAGAATATTTTAAATTACATGTTTAGCCAAAGTTGTTTCTGATGAACACTTAATCAGAATATTCTACAGCCATTCTGCAAATATTTCTTTAAGTAACAAATAAAATATTCTGTTCTTTTAGTATGTGTGCTGCCGAAGTGAGCACAAAATATTCTGTTCTTTTAATTAATTCAAACTAATATTTATCTTTATTTTATGTTAGGATCTTTATAGTTATTCTATTTACAGTACCACCATTGCATAGAGGAGATGTCTATAAATATGAAATAAAGACAGAAACTTATAGAAAATGAAATAATTATTGATGTTAGGAACAATTTATGTTGCCTAACTTAACAAATTCAATAATTTCTTAAAGGAGTTTGAAAATTTTTAAGATTCTGCATTTATTAAAGTCTAGTACGTGCTAGTTCCATACTAGCTTTTAAATATTCAGACATTAAAGGCTTAGTCCTTGACCTCCAGGAGTTCATAGGAAGAAAAGAAATTAACTACTTAGTACAGTTAAAATTCTAAATATTAAATACATACATAAATGCAAATAACAAGAGAGGAATTCCTAAGTGAGCCTGAGGGTAGAGTTAAACAGAGAAAGTATTTTGATAGGGATGATTTGTTAAATGAATTATTTTATAATTTAATCTAGGATTTGGGTGTGGGTTGGGTAGGCGAAAGAATGTGGATGATGATGAAGGAAAGAAAAGAAAAAGGGTGATGTTTCAGAAAGACCTAGAAATGTAGAAAATCATATTTATAGAGAGAACTACAAGAGACTGAATACGTTGGAATAAAACTTTCTTGTGAAAAAGATCTGCAAGAAATTAAATATTGTTAGACCAAAAGTAAATGTGAGAGATAAGATTAAAGTGGTAGGGAGAAGCCAAATCACAACTGATGCTGTATGGTATTCATAAAAATAAGTTTGAACTTTGTCTTATAGTTAACTTGGAGTCATTGATAGATTTTAAGCAAAGGGATGACATGATGGCATGCATTTTAGAAAACAGGGCGGGTTAGAAATTATTAATATCGGAGGCGGAGAGACAAGATATAATAGAAATTCTACAGAGAAGCAGAAATCCTGCACTAAGTTACCTTGGGGATAGAAGAGCCTAGACCATTGTGGAAGGATTTTGGGAGTAGAATCTAGATCGAATGCTTAGAGTGAAGATGACATAGAAGTCTTGGTGTCCAGCTTGGTTCATTGAGTGGATGGTAGTATTGTTTCTTAAAATTAGGAGCACAAGAGGAAGACTGGATTGTGGGGTTGGGGAGACAGATAATGAATTTAATGCATAAAAAATGAAGATTACTAATAGAAAATTGGGTATATATCTGAAGCTCAGGAAAAATGTTTGAACTTTGAAGATGTAATTTGGGAGTCACAGTCACCTAATATTTTTATGTTTATTCTTTTGTATTTCTATCATTAGAAAGGGAAAATTATGCTCCTGTAGGATTTTAAAGTTGTCACCTGAGTAATATGTGAAGGGATGTTTTTCTTATTTAAGCAATATATTAAATATCGAAGGCTTATGAATAATTTAAAATACTTTTAGTTAGTTCATTTCCTTCTTTTTATCTTTATTAATAGAACATTTATATGTTGTCCATTACTTATCAGTCAAGAAGACACATCCTCATGTGCTTTTATTAACAGGAAATTGAATGCAGACTATTACAATGGAGGCCTATAGTAATTTAATATAAAAATGACTTAGATGATTGGAAACTTTAAAATCATTTTTAAGCAAAACACTAGCCATCTCATATATTTCTGATTATTATTGGTATGAAAACCCAAAAATACAATATAATGACATTCTGCTAAAATTTCCTATCCATTTTGAGAAAGTACAATTGAATAGCAAAGTATAAGTATAATCAATCCTCATATGAAGGTTTTCACATGGCAGAAAATTCCTGGTTTAGAAAAATGAGTTCAAATTTAAATGATAATCTATCACCTATTTCTTGAAATGGAAAGCCTTATTGCTGATAAATATTTTTTTCAAATACTATTTATTAGATTTTGTAGAAAAATAAACAAAAATATAGCATGTTGTTTATTAAATTCAATAATACTATTTTGTGAACAAAAAAGAGAATAACAGGATATTACTTGATTATGGTTATATATAAATTTTCCTCAGTTCTGTTGGGCTAATGTAGATTGTCCAAACTTCATAATAGCATAAAATTAGATCACAATGTGGTTGAGCAAACAGAAATACCTCTGCATTATGATTTTATATAACCTTCATATATCCTAATAAATATACCCTCATAATGGAAATATTTTGCCTATAATTTACTTTGCTAAATATTTGTAGGTATTTTATCGATAAATAAATGGAAATCTAATTTTTCAAGTTAGTTAAAAGATTTCTGAATTTTAATTAACTATCAAAATTGACTCCTAATTCCTCTCAATATTGCACCTTGTAAATTGCCCCAGATTTCATAACACAAATTGGAGAAATGGAACCATGACTGTAGCTATGACTGTGGTAAATTAAGTTTATTTAGCCATTTCTTGTGCCTGAGTAGACCTTGCTTATCATCTTTCCTTCCCCAAACTTTATCGTAGCTTAATCATCCCTTGAGAATAGTTTCCCTTGAACATTTAGGTTTACAAATTTTGTCATCTGTAACTCAGGATTAATAGCATTCCCTGCCATTCTTTTCATATCTACATAGTTATGAAACTCTGAAAGTATTAATGTTCTTATCCTGCTCCTCAACCAACTCGATGGTCAGAAAAGTGAACATTAACATAGAAAAGGTCAGAACATTCACCATGGCAAACATGCTAGAAAATGGCTGGTTTCCTACAAAGGCTGTAACACCTAAAGGTCAACCGTTTTTACATATGACTGAACCACATTTTTGTTCTGTATTCTGGTCATCTTTTTCTTCCAGACCATAGAAAGCAGTAAGGTATGCCACTTAAGCTGTATTACATTTTGGAGTACACATTTTAAAATCAATTCATTATCTGCTTTAGTTTAGAAAAGATTATTTAATTTTGGCCTTTAAAAAGACCCTGTTTTGAAAAATTTTCAGTAATCATTCATACTTCCAGGAACACTTCTGCACAAATTCTAGTTTCTGTATCTTTTGCCAATATTGATTAGTAATTTTTAGCAATATGCTTCAAGGGAAGATAGTGCCTCTAAGAGAGGAAGGCCACAAGGCTCAATATTAGGGATGAAATTCCAATATATATCATAAAATTGAATCATTAATTACAGTAGTTTTACATCTCTGATGACATTTTAAAAGCTTACCACATTTAAAATTCATGGCTCCATATTTCTCATTTATGTTTGAAATTTTATTTGTATTAAAAAAGTAATGCAAATTAAAAGCTTTTATCACTAAAAGTTAGGACTTAAGCATATGAAAACAATTTTTAAAAGGACTTCTAATTCCAGATGTATGAACATAAAACAGTGTTTTACACTGGAACTTGAAGTATATATAAAATCTATAAACAATGACGTGCACACACACATACATATATACGTAATCATAAAGATCGGTCTACCTGATTTTACTCACGTGTGAAATGAAGACCTTTAAAAGGGATCTTTGATTGAATTCATCTAATATTTTAGCTATTAGGTACGTCTGATATTTTAGCTGTCTACTAGGAAAAGTAAAGATTTATAATTCTATATACTAATATTTGCTCTGAAGCATCTTCATAAAATTTAAAAATTTTATAAAAGCTGCGTAGTCAGTAAGTCAAATTATTAGTTGAAAAATGCAAATATATTTAATAAATCAAATAATTATGTCCTTGTCCTGCTCCCTGATGTTCTATATTCTGTGATACATCTGTCAATCTTAATAATAAGGGTAATAGACTAGATGACTTCTTAGTCCCTTTTAGCTTTAAAGTTGTATTGAGACCTGTGGGAAGTCCCTCTTCACAAGGAGGATCTTCAGTTGCAGATAAGAACTGTTATCCATGTCTGTTCTCCACTGAAGGAAGTTCAAAGTTTGAATGGTGCTAATGAAGCTTCTTGCTGTGCAACACAGAGCAAGCAATTTGAGCAGGCTGATATGAATGAATCTCTAAAATGGAATAACCACTTTGTCAAGCTGAATGTACTGTTCTTGTAGCAGGTAGGTAGCACTTAGAGGAGAGGCCTTTTCTCCTTTTCTTCTTCCATTTGAAGGCAGCTCTTCTAGCAGACAAGTATAATATATGGTAATGCATTTTAATGATTTTTAAAACAATACCAGTCTCCACTTTAATAGATACCACCCCAGTCCATCACCACCACAATGTTTGTCTGAGTTTTCTAGATCTTTTTTTTTTTTAATCTGATTAGGGAAAACAGCCTAAATTTATTATTTTTTTTTCTACTTGGACAAAAGCATTTAATTTTTCCATTTCTCTTTCAAAGATTAGCCAGTATCTTTTTCTGGACACTGCCTCAAAAGTAAGAAAAATTGGTACAATACATTTGGAACTCTGCTTCAGGGTGTACATGCTTCTTGCTGTTTTCACATGTAACTTGTAATGGCCCTCTCAGATATAACTCTGTGTTTTCCTATAGGTCCATGTCCTTTTCTGACACCTGACCAGGTGCTTTGTACTAAGGCGCTGGATTCACCGTGGTCAAATTTATGGAATGTTAATCACAAATTTGGCCATCAGGAAAATGCCTTTTTCCTTCTCCATTTATTTCTTAGCCCATTCATTTATGTCTCATTTGTGTTCATGAGCCCTTAAGATGACTTGGCTTTTAAGTTAACAATATACTTTTAAATTTGTTTCTACTTGAGAAATTTTTCGATATTTTTACTTTTGGAATTTAAGTAATGTGAAGTTTATATTGTTCATATTTGGGTATTGATTGAAGATTTGCTTCAGTGTTTTTAAGTCTCTCATTTGCCAGTTTTGTTGCTAATATTTTCTCGGGAATTCTTCAGAATGATTTTCTGTCTTTTCTAGATCAGCTTCTTCTACATCCCTGTTAGCTAATGGTTTTACCCTACCCAGAAAATCAAATTTTAGACTTCTCCTACTCCATCACTTCTCCCACATCTTATCAAAAACCAATTCTTGTGGCTTCGATTCATATACGTGTTTAATGTGTCACATTCTTTCCATCTCTCCTCCCACTGCTAAAGGTGAGACTCTCATAATGTCTCACACACATTAGTTCAGGGGTCTTTCATCTCTCCAACCTTAAACTTTCTCCTTCATCTTCCATCTAATTTCTGCTTTCCACCTAGTAATCTCTCAAAAATCTGTCTTCTAAATCTCTTAGAGCTCCCTATCATTTGCCGATTTCAGTCCAAACTTATCAGAATCACATATGAGGCACTCTGTGATCTGATGTTGAACTAATATACGATACTTCCTCCCTATACTTTGTATTTCTTTACAAATTTCGTGCTTTGTTACAAGAAAACCACTTGGAGTTCCTTCCTATGACCATGTCGTTTGGTGTTTTTGTGCCTTTTCTCTCACTTTCTCCTCTGCCTGCATTATTCTTTCCTTTTTCTTGACCTGGCAAATCCCTATTTATCTTGTAAATCTCAAGTATCATTGCTTCCTGAAAAATTTCCTATTTCCCTTTGCATTCTCTAAATGCTCCCCTTTCTGTGCTCCCAATACATATTACTGTAATCAGTCATTTTACATTTCTAAGTGCTGCAGTCCTGGAGGCAAATACTTGGAAAATGTATATCTGGGACTTGATATAGGGCCAGACACATAGGAGAGAACCAGCAGGTGTTTTTGAACCAAACTGAATTGAACTTTCCCCTTCTATTTAAACCTTCATCTTGAATATGGAAGCTGTTTTAAAACATATTCTCATGTTTTCATGTAATTTTTAATGTCTGAATACCATAGTGTTATAATTTTGGAATTCACTTGATATTACAGTGTCCATTTCCATGTCTGTCTATCATCTATCTATCTATCTATCTATCTATCTATCTATCTATCTATCTATCTATCTATTTATCTATCTATCTATATCTATCATCTATCTATCATCTGTATGTAAATTAGCTTAAGGTTTTAGAGGACTTCTTTGACCTTTGATAGTCAATGTTTGACATATTACAAATGTAACCGTACTGTTAAGTATAATAGATGAGTTTCCTGAGGGGAGGGAAATCATACTTAAAATTTAGATGATAATCTGGAAGTGTGATATAATTTAACTTTTGAATTGTGCAAATGATAAGCTGCTATCTCATCAAAAATAAGAATAGCAAACTTAAAAGAATTCTCATTATCACCTCTGAACTCCTCCTACCTCCAGTGTAACTGTCATGTAATTAGTTAAAACTCACTGGGGTATTGTGAAAATTTTAAGTCATGTGATTACTTTCATTAATAGTATCATTTTTTTTTTTTTGTCTAATAACAATTAGATTTATCCAGCTGGAAAAAGTTAGACAAAGACAGATAGACAGGTGACTCTTTATTGTCAATTAGTTTAGGAAGAAACACAGCATATATCAAACTTGACACATTTTGCAATTTCTAAGATTACTTTAAAATGTTTTATGTGGTAACTGTCAGAAGTTTAGATAATTTAAGTTTAAGGTAGTTATGGAGCTAATAGTTTTAGAATTTTCTTGTTATACCACATAAAGATCTTTGTACCACCTTTTAAAGTCATAATGCTAGAGTAGAAATATGTAATTCTGGACACCGAATGAATTATATTGCAACTTTAAGTAACAGAGTAGACTTTTAGTTCCAAGTAGGCCCTAGGCCAACAAATATTAGAAAGTAAACATTCTGAGGTTTGTTTACTCTATCCCTTGAACATATTAATCAAGTAATTCTTGAATGTAAATGGCAGAAATCACTGTTGTGAAAATTAGATGACAAAATTTATTAAAGTTGAATGTATTTATTCTACAACTTATTACGTTCATTATCAATAATATATTAAAATGTACTTTGATCATCATTGTGTACCATATCAATGTGCTTTTGTGCTTTATTAGCAACTGACTGAAAATGTTTATCATATGTGTCTCCTCAAGATAGCTCATTTTGCTATTTAATGCCAAATCAAAAAAGCTAAATTACCAGTAATGTTTCTTTATTTTACTTCTTATTCTGGCAAATTCAAAGATCAAAGTGATAATGTATCAGATAAATAGAAAAATACATTTTAATTTAATAAGCAAAAGGCCAGGCACATTTCTCTGTAGGGAATAATAGCTCCTTGATTGAAGGAAGAAGGAGGTTGTAAGCTTTTGGGTATAGTGCAGAGCTTTTATATTCTGATTGGAACCCTAAATAACTGTGGTATCCTTGCTTCTCTCTTAAAATATGATTTATTTTAAAACTTTGGTTTCTCTAGGATTCTTCGTGGTTAACTTTTATTAAAATAGCATTTTAGGTTTCCATTTAAACAGACTTGTGTCAGTTGTAAACTTCACTTCAACTCACACTAGAATTATTTCAGAATTTACGCACTTTTGAGAAGAAAATTTGACAATATGACATAGAAATTCTCTAAATCTAAGATTTCTCTTTCACCTAAACTTCAGATATTATTTTTTAGACTGAAATATAAGAATATGATTAAATACATTTTCAAAGGAAAACAACCAGAATTCAAAAGTTTCAGTTTGGATGCTCATTTACTTATTTTTGATACTGGGGAAATTATGGTAAATTATGATTAAAAACTCTAAGAGGTATTCAGTAAGCCTAGTGGGTTATTTGATATTAGAAGTTCAGGACAAGGAGATTTATGAAAGCCAAAGGCACAAAGTCAGTGAGCTCCTAGATGATATACACCAATTATGGGGACAATGCTCCTGGCTCTCCTACTTAATGTTATTAGAACTTCAAAATTAAATACATTTCCGTAACCTCTTAGTTTCTTTTCTGGTAGAGAGAATGTCTATTCAGCTAAACAAAGGGCTGGAGGTTAACAAAACATTTTGCTGAGCCTTGTGAAAATAAAATGGCCGCAATGCAAATACAAGACATTACATTTAAAGATACTAAAAAATGACTTTTAGATAGGCACAGACTGGTATGAGAATTGGCGTCAGCAGTACTTGGTGCTGCCCAAGGCTTTCCAAATTAAAGATGGCAGTTCAGTAGAGCCTTCCTTATAAACGATTTTGGTGCTTAAACTCTGATTTATTTTTAAAGAGATTCATTTACTCATTCATTCATTTATATACATATTTATGTGTTAAATTATTATGTAGCTATTGCATGAATTTTTGGTCAAGCACTTTGCTGGTCACTGGGGATACAGTGTTAGCTATACATTCCAGATCTCTGTCCTCGTTGAACTTAAGAGTCTACCTACAACATATGTTATAAATAGTGCATGCATTTTTATGACTTTGCATCCTTAATTTACTTGGAAACCACAATTCTACAAACATCAGAATATTTTAAGAACTTATTTGACACAGTTATCAAAGGTATACTGAATCATGTGTACTAAAACACATACACAGTAATTTCTGAATTTTAGAAATTTGCTAGAAGTTAGCATTTTAATTAAAATATTATTTTGATATTGATATTTGAAAGTATTTCTTTTATTTTCTAAAGTTAATTTACTGAAGTATTATTTTTGGCCAGTTATATGCAGTAACTAAAGTCTGCAGGCTTTGTTTCTCTGAAATCTTGACAAATACCTCTATTTAATAAAGATATTACTACATATTATGCAAATTATTTTATCAAATGGTTTCCAATATTAGAATTAATAACAATATTTCATGTGTACACTGAGTGATTTTAAATGCCTTTTGAGGTAATCAAATTAATCTTTCTTAATAATATGTCAAGCAATATGGTATTGGTTACAGAGGAAAGACTGCCAGATGCCAGCTTCACTGGAATGTAAAATTCAGAACACTCAGAGTAGCAATGATGATCACTGGGAGAATTTCAGATGGTTTAAGACTGAACCCAATTGACTTTTGAGACTTTAATGAAGTGTTGTAAGAATAATCTGAACAACTCATGAATTGTTTCTTCTATGTTCTATATTGTAATTTTTGTTCAAAGGAAGTTTTTCAGAGTAAAGTCGATCAATATCTCAAATGAAATAAGAAAAGTAGAATTGTGCATAATTTCTCTTTTATTTTTTTGTTAAGGGGTACTGATGAAATATAATTAAATTTTGGTATGAGTCATCATGTTACATAAACTTGGTGGGAAAGTAAACTGTAGACAACCTAGTTACTTACTAACTTTGAATATGAAATATGAAATATTTAACTCAGAAAGTTCACCTTTAGAAAGTATTAGATTAATGTCATCTAAATTGAGCAAATGTGTATTAGGAAAGATTATGTCTCTTCAGTGTCATTCTGTTGTATTATTAAATACTTGTGATCTGTTTATTCTTTAAGAAGAAACAATTACAAGTAAAATATTCTTTTCAGAATTTAAGGACTTGGTAAACAAATATCATTTTAAAACTCAGTTTATTTGTAATAATATGAAAATATAAATAGCCTGATGATTACAGAGTGCAGAAAAAGAGGGACAAATATCATGAAAATATTTCTAGAGGGCTGAATGAGTATTGTGTACTTTGTCTTGCCTCTTCTCTTAAATATCACCTATAGATAACTTGTAATTCTAAACTATCACCAGAATTATTGAAATAAATTATTGGTTAAAAGTTCACCCTTAATTTTTGTTTCTCTTTACTTTTTTTCCTTTTAATTTACTTGAATTTGGTTTATATAAAACACTGGGAAAATTGAATAATTGTAGTTTCTTAGCCAATCCCCTTCCCACCGCCCACCCCACCCCAGAGAAGGCCAATTATTATAAAGAATCAAGATCTGCAGTCTGCAAGCCAAAAAAGCCAATCATATAATTTCAATCTAAGTCCGAAGGTCTGAGAAACAAGAGAGCCTACAATACAGTTTAAGTTCCAATGTGAGTCCAAGACTGAAGGCAGGATAATACCCTGTCCTAGCTCAAAGACAGTCAGGCAGAGAGTGTAAATTCTTCTTTATGCAGCCTTTTGTTTTATTCAGGCATTCAACAAATTGGATGAGGCCTAACCATGTCGAGGTGAGAAATAAGCTTTACTCAGTCTACAATTTTAAATGTTAGTCTCATCTAGAAACATCTTCACAGATATAATGTTTAAACAAATATCTGGGTACCCTTTGACATAGTCAAGTTGACACATAAAATTAACCATCACAAGTCACACACACACACACACACACGCACATGCATACTCTGCAGTTCAGATTTGCATTTTATTCTTCTTCTCTGAGGAGGGCTATAGAATCTTGAGGATTATCCAGATTTTCAGTTATGGAGTCTCTCTATCTTCTTTTATCTCTTCTATTTTCTTAAGTCATTCAAAACCACCAAGGTTAGAATCAATTTTGCCTTATCGCCATGAAGGCTTTGGACTTCTGGGTAAATTCCACAAAGGTATTCCTCTGCTATTTGCTTAACAAATATTATTAACAAGTCCTTCAATCTCCAGGCACTGTGATAGGCACTGGATCTGCCTCATCTGGCTAACTGGAAGTATAGATAAGTTCAAAGTTAACTATTATTCAGTTGTAAATTTTATACACCTCCTTGTTGCTATAATTTGATTTTTGATGACAATGTGGTAAATAGGAATGATAATGTACAATTGGTAGAAGTACAAATTGTCTGGATTGCAATTTGGCAGTACTTGGTGAAGTTAGCATGCATATCCCTTGGACTTCAATTATTGAACCACAGAAAAATTTTGCACAAGTACAAAAATATACTGTGTCTCCCTCTCTGTTTTTATCATAGATTTAGGAGCTAGATACAACTGAAATGTGCAGCCCTAGGATATATCATGAACTACTATGAAACAGTTATAACTAAATATTCATAAAGCAATATGGCTATTTTTATTACATAGTTTTAAGTAAAAAGTATGATAAACACAATTCCGAGCACCTTAAATCTGAAACAAATCATTTAAAAACAATAGTAAATATTTAAACTATTGTTAAGTAATGTTTACCATTCAAAATTTCATGGACTTACAACACCAAATACTAATTTATTGTTCATTTACATGAGAACTGCAGGTCAGCCCTGATGGGCTCTGCCAATATCTTTCGATGTGTTCCAGATGAAGGAGCAGCCTCTATCTGAGGCATAGTGAATTTTTCATTAAAATCTGCCTCCTTCTAGTCTTTAAAACTCCATGAAGTGAGGGACAGAGTCTGTATTTTTCTTTCTGTAAAATACTTTATATCTTTTACTCTTTTTTCCATTGTATTTTTGTGTTTTTATTACTGATTCGAAGGGAATTTTAAAAATGCTTTTTAAGCTAATCTTTTGTCTTTATATGCATTTTTCATCTCAGTCTGTGGCTTGTCTTGTCACTTTGATTATGTTGTTTTGATGAACAGTCATGTATTTTTAAATTTATTTAAATTTAAATTTATATAAAGTTAAAATTTTAAGCATCTTTTATAAGTTATAATCATTTTATTGAATGAATTTTCCAGCTCACAGCAACCAAGATATTTTCTAATATTTTCTTACAAAAACCTTAAAACTTTCCTTTTCAGCATATTGTATTCAATCTACCTAGAACTATTTATTGTTTAGCTGCTTTGTTTTTGGTGTATTTGTGTGTGAAATGAGGTAGACAGCAAGCAAACTATTTAAAGAATAAACAGATAATATTAGATTTATTCTGAAAATGATACATAGTATCCTGTTATACTCAGAATAAAATCAAACCCTTTTCCTTGGCTCTGCATTCTCTAGAGTGCCACACACCACATTTTATTTCATTCCTTCCCTTGCTCTTTCAGCCGGTCATACTGGCTTTCATTCCACTTTCTTCATATATTAACCTATTTTTCTTTTGTTCCCCATATTATCCATCTCTTAATCTTTGTGTGTCAGCCTAAATGCTATGTTTTAGGAAGGCATTTTCTGCCAGATCTATTTAAATTTGCTTTTCCATTCATTTTCCATAAGAGAATCCTGTTGTTGTTGTTGTTTTTGAACAGTACTTATTTATTCCTTCATGTTTTGTTCATTTGTTGATTATTGACATCTCTTCTATGTACTCAGGCTTCACAAGACAGAAATTGTCTTTTTATTTATTGCTGCTCCTTGAAATCCATCATAATTCCTGGCATTTATAAGTTTTAAATGAATAAAAGATTAAATAACATGCCCCATATTGTCTAGATTCACTGTCTTTCATATTTTTACATCAGTTCCTTTTGTTACAAATTTATTGCTACTGCCATAATATAGATCTACATAATTTCTTAATTTGTTAGTTTTTTATTTTTCTTGGTCATTTTTCCCTCCTACAATCTTCTATTTACAAAATGGATCTTTCTAAAATTTTAATCATATGGCTTCCCTGATTATAGTTCTTGAAGTCGTTTCCATTCGCTTTAAGAAAAAAAAAATCTAATATAATATGCACACAGTATTACTTTGATCTCACATTCTTTTCCAGTTACCATCTCATATTTCACTTTTCTTTACTGTAAAATTCCACATAGTATTTTCTGTACATATTGTATTCACATCTCTCTCTCTCTCTCTCTATATATATATATGTATATACATATATATATATACACACATATACACACAAACTATTATGAAGTTTTTATTATAAAGTTTTTTATTGATTGGTGAAAGATTTTAAGCACATAAAAAAACAGAAAGAATAATACAGCGAACTGCATATATTTATTAAGAGTTAGTGGAAAATGGCATGTTTGGCTTCAGGTATGCCTATTCTACCACCTCCACACACTGGATAATTTCAAAGCAAATCCAAGATATTTTATCTATAAATATTTTGGAATATAATTCTAAGAGACAAGGACTCTTTAATTAAGGCATAGTTTACATAAAATGCACATGTATTAAGTATGCAGCTTGATGCACTTTTATATATATATACACTCATATAAATACAACTTACATCAGAAATATAGAACATTTATACCATCCAGAAGTTTTCTTCATGTCTCTTTACAGATAGTAAGTATCCCCCAGCAGTAAATATTAACTTTGACAAACATAGATTTGTTTTGCCTTTATGAACCTTAAATGAATGCAATTGAAGTGTCCCTATGATGTCTTATTGATTACAGTTAACATAGATTTCTGACATTATTCATGCTGTTATATAGGTATTGGAAACTAATTATTTTTTAATGTTGAGTAGCATTCCATTATATAAGTATACCCCAATTCTGTTGAAAGACATTTGTGTTCATTTTAGTTTTGGGTTATTATGAATAAAGCTGCTATAAACATTTATGTATGTGTCTTTTGGTGAAAATATGCTGGGTCATAGGTTTAGTAGATATTACTGAACTGTTTTCCAAAATGGTTGAACCAATTTCTACTCTTCAAAAGTGATGTATTAGAGTTCTAGTTAGTTACTTCACATCTTTGCCAAAAGTTGATATTGTTAGTACTCTTGGTTATAGCTATTTTGTTGGTGCATATCGATATCTCATTGTGTTTTGATTGACACTTTTTTAACAAATGATTTTACCACTCTTTCAAAAGCTTCTTGGATATTATTTACAGGTTTTTACTAATTACAAATAATTAGGTGGCCATGAAAATTCTCTCTACGTTGTCTCATTTCATCCAGTTACTATATGTCCACCTGATCCTAGTAATTAACTTGCAGTTGTTACAACTTGCAGTTGTAATCTGCTCCAGGTCATGATAGCTGGTCTCATCTTCAACCCTGGATTTTATTACCTACATCTCATCTTAACCTCTCTTGTTTAGCTTACTGATTTCAGCTGATTTCTCTCTCAATCTACGTTTAAAAATGAACACTTCTCTAATTCTCTGGCATCATCCTTACCCTCAGTGAAAGACAAACTTCATCCACCCTGCAATCCTACTATTTTACCTTTATCAGAACAGAGACATGGTAAATGGTTTAATCCACAGAATATTATGGGAATTATCAGATAAACATAAAGGTGAGAGAAGGTATTGATAGAGAAGAGCAGAATATTCTTTAGGGAAAAAATGGCAGAAGCATGTAAGAGAGTAGAAATCAGTCGGAGAAGTTCATAATGCACATATCTGACTCATTGGGAACAAAGGTGTATTTTGGTTAGGTGAAGGAAGAGACTAGTTAGTAAAATACCTTGAAGGTTGATTAAAGAGTATCAGTTTGATTTAATAGAGAATAGGGAGCAACCAGCCATAACAGTTCTCAAATTAAAATTCTTCCATAAGCATATTTTACATTATAGAATTTTTAAAAGGCATTTTGATTGCTAAAAATTTATCTAAAAATACATATTCTAGTTAAATATTTGTTTACTACTTTTTTATTGAAATTTGCTATTAAAAAATAGTTGAACCATGTATTTTTTTATAGATTAATATTGGTAGATATCTTGTACCTGCACCTGTGAAATTTAGGAAGGCTAAGTCCATTCACTCACAGCATCTGCTTTGGTGAGAACATATCCAAATTTTCTCATGTACTATGTAATTTAATTATTTACTTTTTATAAAACATAGTGTTAGTAGATAATATTGTTGTCATTTTATACCTGACAAAGAAATTACTCAAATTGATTTAGCTAGTGAGAATCGAGTTTGGACACAGACACCCGAGTCTACTGCTTTTAAGCCCTGATCTACACATACATGTATTTTAAAATCCATCTAAGGCCCAGTTGGTGTTCTGACTGCGGGGTGTTCATTTTTCTTTGCCCACAGATTGCAGGGAATACAGGCATACCTCATTTTATTGCACTTGGCTTTATTGTACTTCACAGGTGTTGCATTTTTTACAAATTGAAGGCAAGACCCTCCACCAGCAAAACGATTATGACTTGCCTATTGTGTTACTTGCTTTATTACAGTGGTGTGGAACCAAACTCTTACTATCTCTGACTTATGTAATTTTTCTCTGGAGAAAGTTAGTAATTTGTCAAGTTTCCTGCGTTCGATTTCAGGAAATCATTTAAGCAATCTCCCTTCCATTATGGCTAATAAGCACCTTTCGTAGTTGTTTAATTTTGTACTTTCCGGACCTCAATCTATTTTTAATATTTTCTAAGGTACTAAATTTAACTTCGGTCCTGTATCATGTGAAGCATAATACATTCTTTCTCATAAGTTATCTCTACTAATTCTTGATACCACAGACTCAAATCTATGCCTATCAACTCTAATTTTTAGGGGGAGGGTGTGAGATAGGGGACCAAAGAGGTGGAGTTCACAACTGTGATAGACATTATACTTTGACAAAGAAAACAAACTCTACCAATGAACAAAAGCAGGCAACTCTTTGAAAGAAAAGCTTTTTAAAAAATTACATATTGTGTCATTTTCAGAAGTGGTGCTAAAACTGGTTATTCATTGATCTCAGAGGCTTGACTTTACAGCAAAAATCAAGTAAGAGCCTGCACATTATCCAGTGAATTTGTCCATTCTGAAAATTAAAGTCAGAAAAACCTCAGAGCCTTGGAAGCCTCCCAGGAGCCTTTTTTTTGCAGTTATCAGCTTGATTCTCTCTACATTTGTTCTGAAATTACTGGAACAGTGGTTTGTATTGACCATTCTAACCTTTTCCCTTACTTTTGACTAAATTCACCTTACCTTAGAGAAATAGTAACCTCTTTTACTCTACACTTATAAATTTTGTATATTACAATTCTTCTGTGCCACTGTTGCCATCTTTTCCAGGCTTTTTTTTTCTTTCCCGGATATCTTATAGTACATCCCCCTCTACTTTCCTATGTGTGGGTTTTTAAATTTATTCTGAATACTACATCTAGTTAGGCTTGTTTTCTTACACACCATAGTGACATAATCTCCCTCTTGGACTCATTTCGTCAATGATAGTCT